>NC_083471.1:6578432-6640932 GCF_030014155.1 Tachysurus vachellii | reverse complement strand
AGTGACCAACTAAACGAGTGTGTGAGTGAGTGAGTGTGTGAGTGAGTAAGTGAGTGACCAACGAAACGAGTGTGTGAGTAAGTGAGTGAGTAACTGAGCGAGTGTGTAAGTGAGTGAGTAACTGAGTGAGTGTGTGAGTGAGTGAGTAAGTAAGTAACTGAGTGATTGTGTGAATAATTGAGTAACTAAGTGAGTGAGTGAGGGAGTAACTGAGTAAGTGAGTGAGTAAGTGAGTGACAAACTAAATAAACAAACTGAGTGAGTGAGTGAGTAAGTAACTGAGTGAGTGAGTGAATAACTGAGTGAGTGAGTGAGTGAGTGAATAACTGAGTGAGTGAGTAAGTGAGTAACCGAGTGAGTGAGTGAGTGAATAACTGAGTGAGTGAATAACTGAGTGAGTGAGTAATTGAGTAACCGAGTAAGTGAGTGAGTGAGTGAATAACTGAGTGAGTGAATAACTGAGTGAGTGAGTAATTGTGTAACTGAGTGAGTGAGTGAGTGAGTGAGTAACTGAGTGAGTGAGTGAGTGAGTAACTGAGTGAGTGAGTGAGTGAGTGAGTGAGTGAATAACTGAGTGAGTGAGTGAGTGAGTGAGTGAGTAACTGAGTGAGTGAGTGAGTGAGTAACTGAGTGAGTGAGTGAGTGAGTGAGTGAGTGAGTAAATGAGTGAGTGAGTGAGTGAGTGAGTAACTGAGTGAGTGAGTGAGTGAGTGAGTGAGTGAGTAACTGAGTGAGTGAGTGAGTAACTGAGTGAGTGAGTGAGTGAGTGAGTGAGTGAGTAACTGAGTGAGTGAGTGAGTGAGTGAGTGAATAACTGAGTGAGTGAGTAAGTGAGTAACCGAGTGAGTGAGTGAGTGAATAACTGAGTGAGTGAATAACTGAGTGAGTGAGTAATTGAGTAACCGAGTAAGTGAGTGAGTGAGTGAATAACTGAGTGAGTGAATAACTGAGTGAGTGAGTAATTGTGTAACTGAGTGAGTGAGTGAGTGAGTGAGTAACTGAGTGAGTGAGTGAGTGAGTAACTGAGTGAGTGAGTGAGTGAGTGAGTGAATAACTGAGTGAGTGAGTGAGTGAGTGAGTAACTGAGTGAGTGAGTGAGTGAGTAACTGAGTGAGTGAGTGAGTGAGTGAGTGAGTGAGTAAATGAGTGAGTGAGTGAGTGAGTGAGTAACTGAGTGAGTGAGTGAGTGAGTGAGTGAGTGAGTGAGTAACTGAGTGAGTGAGTGAGTAACTGAGTGAGTGAGTGAGTGAGTGAGTGAGTGAGTGAGTGAGTGAGTAACTGAGTGAGTGAGTGAGTGAGTAACTGAGTGAATAACCAAAAAGTGAGTCAGTCAGTAAGAAGCAGCAGCATGAGTATTTGAACCTTTTGGAGTTCTCTATTCCATCATGTTCCACTCCAGAAGCTGTGCAGTATGTAATCACCGCCACGGAGTAATCAGTCAAACACCGAAAAACTTTTGCTGCACATTTCACCATTTAAGAAGTTTGCACGATCTCCAAAGGCAATCAATTCCTGCTCAAGGTCATGAATATTTCATGTCGTGTTACAAGACGCAACCTTTAAAAAATGATTGTTTTAGGGTTCTGTGACTTTAATATTCTCCATTCCGGCTAAAGATCCTGCAGCATTAATCACTAAAGCATCCTCATTCACACGGGCTTCAGAACTTAATAATACATCATCTCTCTCTCTCTCTCTCACACACACACACACACACACACACACACACATCTGTTGCAAAAGCCTGCGTTTCACGTTAGTGCATTCTGTAACCTGATGTAATTTCACTGCTTACACAGGCTTGTAATCACTTGCTGGAATAGAGGCGAATGAGATTCAGAAGTAAAAAGAAATGAACTTGCACATGTTCAGCGCCGGTGTATCTAATTTAAAGGAGGAACAGATTGAATTGCCAGACTATTAGAAGGACACGACAATCCAAGTAGCCAGCAAAGCTGAAACTAAAACAAGTTCCCAAAACAATTAGCTATATTAACAATATTATAAAGTTTTACGTATTTATCAGTGAGTGTAACGGCTTTTTCCCCAGTCGCATCCTATCAGCACCCACATACGCACTTTACCGAACCACGTGATGATGTTTCCTCACGAAACGTTCAGTATATAGATTAATAATTGATTAATAAACATTAATAAATGAGACCCAATGCAGTCTTAAGAAATATTTGCACACTAAAAAAATCAGACATCTTTCTGATGCAACAGAAGACGTCAGGAGGGACTGAGGAGGTTTGTATTTCCTCTCAGCATTTCATTCATTCACTCAGTTGCTCACTCACTCAGTTCCTCACTCACTAATTCACTAACTCACTTATTCACTCAGTTATGTACTTAGTTACGTATTCACTCATTCACTCACTCACTATTTCATTCATCACTCATTCAGTAGCTCCCTCATGCAGTTACTCACTCACTTGTTCAATTGCTTACTCACCTAGTTGTCCCTTCACTCAGTTACTTACTGCCTAACTCACTCGCTCACTCACTCACTGAGGATTCGCCTAGTTGTGTTGAAGATTAGCTAAACATTTTTAAGTATTGAGGATTAGCCAAGATTCTGAAAGTGTTGAGGATTCACCAAGATTCTGAAAGTGTTGAGGATTCGCCAAGATTCTGAAAGTGTTGAGGATTCGCCAAGATTCTGAAAGTGTTGAGGATTCGCCAAGATTCTGAAAGTGTTGAGGATTCGCCAAGATTCTGAAAGTGTTGAGGATTCGCCAAGATTCTGAAAGTGTTGAGGATTAGCTAAACTTTTTAAGTGTTGAGGATTTGCAAAGATTCTGATAGTGTTGAGGATTAGCTAAACATTTTAAGTGTTGAGGATTCGCCAAGATTCTGAAAGTGTTGAGGATTCGCCAAGATTCTGAAAGTGTTGAGGGTTAGCTAAACCTTTTTAAGTGTTGAGGATTAGCTAAACCTTTTTAAGTGTTGAGGATTAGCTAAACATTTCTAAGTATTGAGGATTCGCCAAGATTCTGAAAGTGTTGAGGATTCGCCAAGATTCTGAAAGTGTTGAGGATTCGCCAAGATTCTGAAAGTGTTGAGGATTCGCCAAGATTCTGAAAGTGTTGAGGATTCGCCAAGATTCTGAAAGTGTTGAGGATTCGCCAAGATTCTGAAAGTGTTGAGGATTCGCCAAGATTCTGAAAGTGTTGAGGATTAGCCAAGATTCTGAAAGTGTTGAGGATTAGCCAAGATTCTGAAAGTGTTGAGGGTTAGCTAAACTTTTTAAGTGTTGAGGATTTGCAAAGATTCTGAAAGTTTTGAGGATTAGCTAAACCTTTTTAAGTGTTGAGGATTAGCTAAACCTTGTTAAGTGTTGAGGATTAGCTAAACATTTTTAAGTATTGAGGATTCACCAAGATTCTGAAAGTGTTGAGGATTCGCCAAGATTCTGAAAGTGTTGAGGATTAGCCAAGATTCTGAAAGTGTTGAGGATTCGCCAAGATTCTGAAAGTGTTGAGGATTCGCCAAGATTCTGAAAGTGTTGAGGGTTAGCTAAACTTTTTAAGTGTTGAGGATTTGCAAAGATTCTGAAAGTTTTGAGGATTAGCTAAACCTTTTTAAGTGTTGAGGATTAGCTAAACCTTGTTAAGTGTTGAGGATTAGCTAAACATTTTTAAGTATTGAGGATTCACCAAGATTCTGAAAGTGTTGAGGATTCGCCAAGATTCTGAAAGTGTTGAGGATTAGCCAAGATTCTGAAAGTGTTGAGGATTCGCCAAGATTCTGAAAGTGTTGAGGATTCACCAAGATTCTGAAAGTGTTGAGGGTTAGCTAAACTTTTTAAGTGTTGAGGATTTGCAAAGATTCTGATAGTGTTGAGGATTAGCTAAACATTTTAAGTGTTGAGGATTCGCCAAGATTCTGAAAGTGTTGAGGATTAGCTAAACCTTTTTAAGTGTTGATGATTAGCTAAACCTTTTTAAGTGTTGAGGATTCGCCAAGATTCTGAAAGTGTTGAGGATTAGCTAAACCTTTTTAAGTGTTGATGATTAGCTAAACCTTTTTAAGTGTTAAGGATTAGCAAAGATTCTGAAAGTGTTAAGGATTAGCTAAACCTTAAGTGTTGAGGATTAGCTAAACTTTTTAAGTGTTGAGGCTTAGCCAAGATTCTGAAAGTGTTGAGGATTAGCCAAGATTCTGAAAGTGTTAAGGATTATCTAAACTTTTTAAGTGTTAAGGATTAGCCAAGATTCTGAAAGTGTTAAGGATTAGCTAAACCTTAAGTGTTGAGGATTAGCTAAACTTTTTAAGTGTTGAGGCTTAGCCAAGATTCTGAAAGTGTTGAGGATTAGCCAAGATTCTGAAAGTGTTAAGGATTATCTAAACTTTTTAAGTGTTGAGGATTAGCCAAGATTCTGAAAGCGTTAAGGATTCACCAAGATTCTGAAAGTGTTGAGGATTAGCCAAGATTCTGAAAGTGTTGAGGATTCGCCAAGATTCTGAAAGTGTTGAGGGTTAGCTAAACTTTTTAAGTGTTGAGGATTTGCAAAGATTCTGATAGTGTTGAGGATTAGCTAAACATTTTAAGTGTTGAGGATTCGCCAAGATTCTGAAAGTGTTGAGGATTAGCTAAACATTTTAAGTGTTGAGGATTAGCCAAGATTCTGAAAGTGTTGAGGATTAGCTAAACCTTTTTAAGTGTTAAGGATTAGCCAAGATTCTGAAAGTGTTAAGGATTAGCTAAACCTTAAGTGTTGAGGATTAGCTAAACTTTTTAAGTGTTGAGGCTTAGCCAAGATTCTGAAAGTGTTGAGGATTAGCCAAGATTCTGAAAGTGTTAAGGATTATCTAAACGTTTTAAGTGTTAAGGATTAGCCAAGATTCTGAAAGTGTTAAGGATTAGCTAAACCTTAAGTGTTGAGGATTAGCTAAACTTTTTAAGTGTTGAGGCTTAGCCAAGATTCTGAAAGTGTTAAGGATTAGCTAAACCTTAAGTGTTAAGGATTATCTAAACTTTTTAAGTGTTGAGGATTAGCCAAGATTCTGAAAGCGTTAAGGATTCACCAAGATTCTGAAAGTGTTGAGGATTAGCCAAGATTCTGAAAGTGTTGAGGATTCGCCAAGATTCTGAAAGTGTTGAGGGTTAGCTAAACTTTTTAAGTGTTGAGGATTTGCAAAGATTCTGATAGTGTTGAGGATTAGCTAAACATTTTAAGTGTTGAGGATTCGCCAAGATTCTGAAAGTGTTGAGGATTAGCTAAACATTTTAAGTGTTGAGGATTAGCCAAGATTCTGAAAGTGTTGAGGATTAGCTAAACCTTTTTAAGTGTTAAGGATTAGCCAAGATTCTGAAAGTGTTAAGGATTAGCTAAACCTTAAGTGTTGAGGATTAGCTAAACTTTTTAAGTGTTGAGGCTTAGCCAAGATTCTGAAAGTGTTGAGGATTAGCCAAGATTCTGAAAGTGTTAAGGATTATCTAAACGTTTTAAGTGTTAAGGATTAGCCAAGATTCTGAAAGTGTTAAGGATTAGCTAAACCTTAAGTGTTGAGGATTAGCTAAACTTTTTAAGTGTTGAGGCTTAGCCAAGATTCTGAAAGTGTTAAGGATTAGCTAAACCTTAAGTGTTGAGGATTATCTAAACTTTTTAAGTGTTGAGGATTAGCCAAGATTCTGAAAGCGTTAAGGATTCACCAAGATTCTGAAAGTGTTAAGGATTATCTAAACTTTTTTAGGTGTTGACAATTAACTAAACGTAGGATCAAACTGGAAGCCACAAATGTTAAAAAGTTTATTTTATTTTTGTCGTACATATTGCGTCAGTGTTTATATTTTTATGTACGACAAATATATAATCTTTAATTAAACAAATTAGACCGGTTTAGTTTTGATGGATTTGTTTTTTTTTTTAATACAAAGCTTTGAATTCAATGTGTGTCACTTTTAGCAGACTGGAAGATGTTTTTATTTATTTTTTTTTGGTCCAATCGTTCGTCCCTCACTGTGAGGGTCAGAGAAATTTATTCACAGTTAAATTTACGCAAAAACGTTTTCTGAACCGCGGCTTTAAATCCTGTCCCCTCTGATGTTTCCTACCAGTGAGGAACCAGTGTGGAAGCTGCGATGCTACTGAAAATAAAATCTGTGAAGAGATGGGTTATGTGTATCCTATTCACCCGCTCTGGAAAAGTAAGAAGAGGATGCGCGACTCGACTCGCACAATATAACTCCCTTCACTCGCACCCAATACTTCAGAAAGCGTAAAAAAAAAAAAAAACAGGTTTCTGTTATGTGAAGCTGGAAATCATGGGAATTTCAATCAAAAGCAATGAAGGTTTCTTATCTCCGCCGCAGTGCAGTGGTTAGAAAAAAAATGGCAAGCTTGCTATTTCTATTCAGGATAAAAAAAAAAAAAAAAAACAGAACATGTTAGAAATAAGGAAGGTTCGATAACTCCGGATGAGCGATGATGCTTTCCTAAGATAAATACCTGGAAAAGAAAGGGCTCAGCAGAGACCATAAATCAACTCTCTTCTGCTAAAGGCTAATTAATCTGGACTGAGCGCTGGAACTAATATGGCTAAGTACACGTGATGAGCGTGCGGCGGCAGAGCCGGGCCAGATCTACTCGTCATAAATCTCCGTTTAGGGAAAAGGAAAAGGAAAGAAATAAATACGGAGACGAAATGTGTGAAGTCAGCACTATGATGTACTCGCAATAAAAACGCCGTCCTGACATAAAGAGCGGCGCCGACAAAGAAAGCACGCCGCTCTCAATCATCCAGGGTTTTGTCACAGGATGAGATTCGGTAACCCTAGAGCTGATAAAAACTCTCAATAATCTCTGAGTACGAACAAGTTTTAAAGTAAACATAAAGTGTTGGAGTGCAGTGAGCAGCACGGAGAGATTAAACACATGACACTCCCATATCTGACAAAATTCTATAGGGGATAAAAATATATAGAATAAATTTAGTATTTTCGAAACATGCATCTAATTGATTTTGAATAATAAATGTGTAAATCGTGCGTTTTTAATAAATATTTATACAGAATAAATGTGTCTGTATTGAGTAAAAATGTCAAATAAATTTGGTATTTTCTAAATCTGCATATAATAAATTCAGTATTTAATAAAATACAGCAAATATATTTGGCATAATGTGAAAATCCTACATTTTTGATAAATTGGTACATAAATTTATATATATACATAAATATATATATATTATTTAGGTCAATAAAAGGTAAATAATTTTTTTAAAACATGTATACAAACAAATGTGTCTGCATTGAATAAAAATGTATAGAATCAATTCTGTATATAATAAATATGTAGATAAATCATGTAAAACAATTCCAATAATAAATGTCTGCATGAAATAAAAATGTATAGAATAATTGCCATATAATAAATATCTGAGTAATAAGTTCTGTATTTCGTAAAAATTTGAAATAAGAAATTCTATGTTTAATAAATGTGTAAACAATACATTTACCGTCATAAATGTATTGAATTAAATAATCTATAAAATATCATCAATCCTGGAAATAGTAAATGTTAATAGAACGATATGGAAACACACTTCCTGTTTCCCCAGCATTTTATCACTCTCACTCACTCATCTTCTACCGCTTATCCGAACTACCTCGGGTCACGGGGAGCCTGTGCCTATCTCAGGTGTCATCGGGCATCAAGGCAGGATACACCCTGGACGGAGTGCCAACCCATCGCAGGGCACACACACACACACTCTCATTCACTCACGCACTCACACACTACGGACAATTTTCCAGAGATGCCAATCAACCTACCATGCATGTCTTTGGACCGGGGGAAGAAACCGGAGTACCCGGAGGAAACCCCCGAGGCACGGGGAGAACATGCAAACTCCACACACACAAGGTGGAGGTGGGAATCGAACCCCCAACCCTGGAGGTGTGAGGCGAACGTGCTAACCACTAAGCCACCGTGAGCATTTTATCAAAACTAAATAAATTAATTAATTAATAAATGAAGATTCTCAATGCTCAATTTAGTATCAAAGTGAACTGAACCTGCAGATGACACCGATTTATTTTAATGGACAATTGTTTTTTTTGTTGGTTTTTTTTTTGAGAAGGAGAATGATACGTGTCGGGGCAGGGGGGCGAAAGGGGCTGGGGAGGGGGGAGGGGGCCGGGGGTGTCCCTGGTGCATTATGGGTGAAAAGGGACAAAGTGAGGCAGGGCTATCAGCGACAAAGTAGAGGAACAGATGCCACACACATTTATCTCTATTAAAACACCGTAAAGTGGGTATGAGAGAGAGAGAGAGAGAGAGAGAGAGAGAGAGAGAGAGAGAGAGAGAGAGAGAGAGAGAGAAACAGAGAGCAAGAAAGAGAGAGCGAGAGAAAGAGAGACAGAGAAAGACAGAGAGAAAAACAGTGAGAAAGCGAGAGAGAGAGAGAAACGGAGATAGATAGAGAGAGAGAAACCAGAATACACTATTCTTTGTATTAAAAGAGCTTTTCTAAAGCAAATTAACTCCATCATCGCCATGAAATGAGAGCGAGTGTGTTCTGAGAGCTCGTCTGCACTCCTCTCTACGCTCCACAAAGCAAGAAATAAAAAAAGTTCGGAGACTATAAATTACAAGGCTGCGGCTGAGAAGGAAATGTGGAGGTGACGCAGTGCAAGATAGAAGATCACGCTGTCGTGAGCAGGAGGAAGAGCTGCAGAAAATTCAGGACAAAGCCGTGAGAAAGGATGCAGAGGAAGAGAGAGAGAGAGGAAGCGGGAATTAATCTGATCTGATTGATCTGTTAATCAAATCAAAGATAAAAAAAAAAAACGCTCAATCCGCTCCCTAGTTTGCTAGTCAGGACGTCGGCCATTTTAAGGGCTGGGGCTCAACCGCCGTTCCCTTCTTGGACTTTTTCCATGTGTTAAAGATAAACAAAAACAAGAAATAAATAATAATAAAAAAAAACAATAAATAAAAACAATTCCTTGGAGAAGCTCGATCTCTGATCTCGTTTTGGAGAAGTCGTTCCCTTCATGATTTGGAGATTAATTTCTTGAAAGCTTGATGCTACCACCACCATGCTTCACCCTGAGGAACAAATTACTCCACATGGTTTTAGGAGATCATGTGATTTTGATTGCCAGGAATTGCTGAGGTTCCCAAGACCAGCTTTATTTGTACTTTAGTCAGGGTTAAATCGTGTCACGTTGCCTGACGGCAGGTGTATACCGATTGGTGCGGAACACAAGCTGGGAATCGGAGGGTGTTTTTTTTTGTTTTTTTTGCAATTTTACAATACATTCTGTAGAACCCTGAGATTTTACCAGAAGTGTGTAGACTTTTTACCCCCACAGTATGTGCAGAAACCTGTAATGTGCGCTGTAATGCTACAGGTAACACAGGATGTCAGCAATCTGAACATGTTTCATCATTAACCACTAATGCAAAACACAAAAACAAACAAAAAAAACATCAAGAGGAAGAACGAGGTCTCTGTGTCTTCCTTCCATAAAAGTAACCAGATAAAACATTGTTAAGAATACTTGTAATAGAGAGTGCGGGGGTGGGCATGAACCTGACGCACACAAAGGTACTAGCAGTGACACGAGCGTTCCCAAATAACCATCACGAGTGTGAGAACTTCACTCGAGCGAGCACTGAGGTTCAAACACCTGGGGTTCATTTTTAACCTTGGCTGCTTTTTCGTTTCAGGATCAGAAAGAAAGAACTGTGTCTAGATCTAGTTTACGTCACTCTTATGATCATTGTTACTACGCGTACTTTACAGCACTGAGGTATTCTTTTCTTCACACATCCCAGCTTTGGAAGTAGGGGTCAGAGCCCAGGGGCAGCTATGACGATGCTCCAGGAGCAGGAAGAGTTAGGAGTCTTGCTCGGTGGTTCGGCAGGAGGGGCAGCTTGATGGTGCTGGGGCTCGAACCCTGAACTTCCAATCAACAAGCCAGAGCCTTGAACAACTGAGCCATCACTTACACCCAAACCACCACCCTACCCAAACAGCTCTTTCATCACTGACCAACTAAACAATAAACAAAAAAAAAATCATTCCTAGAGAAGTCTAATAAGAAAAATAAGAGGTTTGATGTCATGGTGGCTCTGTACCTTGACACTTCCCAATGATGGATCCAAATTCGTCTCGAGCTGACCTGAGAAAAAAAAAAACAGGAAAAGGTCACGTGTTATTACTTGGGAGTTTTAAGGCTATTTTGCCATCGGACACCAAAACGCAACGGCTCTCTGATGCACACGAATGAACCACAGCACTGATGAACTCTTGGACCTGATCGGTCAGAAAGTGGTAATAAACTGCTTGTTGCTGTTTCCATGGTTACAGCTCCTTCCTAAAGATAGTTCTGTGTTATTAGGCAACAATAAGAAAACTTGTACATGTCGACGTTTTGTGTAAGGACATTTAACAATGGAAGGAGTCTCCGGTGTCGGTGCTTTTGGATCAGTCGGTAAGTTTTAACGAAATAAAAACAGGATTAAAATACTGCTGAGTATAAGACACGAGGACTACCGATTTTTTTCATTCCGATTCAAACAGATTAACTAAATAAATAAATTGTACCAAGGACTATGACCTCATCTTGTTGTATGAAACTGAAGCTAAATAAAATAAGCTAAGTAAATAAATAAAGTGTTTTAAAATAATTAATAAATAATATATATAAAATAATAATAATAATAATAATAATAATAATAATAAAATAATAATAATAAATAAGTGTTTTAAAATGCTTAACAGACAATTTTTCCCCTCCGTATACATTCTGCTTTAAAAATATACACCCCTTTCACGTGTGATAAAAACCCCAAAACGTACAATGTTCACTAAACTGTTTTTTTTTTCTTTGTTTTTTTACACCGGATCTGTTCTCATTCATCACGGCTGAAAAATATAGTGCATTAAATCAAGCGGAGTGAAGATGCTCACGATAAAAGTAGGAAAAGTATGTAACTGCGACAGAGCTGCATGAGGAGGAAGAGAAGGAGGAGGAGATGCGAGGCGTTCGGAGGCTTTTAAGCAATTTGAACCCGAGCGCTGAGGAGAAGTGTGTTTACATTTGTACCAGCTACAGGTAACAAAGATAAATCTCTTCAAAACCCCTCGCTCATCCGTTTCCCTTTATGGTGACATTATTTTTTTTTTCAACTCACCTTCAAGTGTGAGAGAGAGAGAGAAAAATAGCATAAAGGCACTGATGGCAAAATATCTATCCTAGCTGCAGATTTGCTGAGTCCGACACCTCGGACAACGGTGAGGTGAAAAACACAGCGACTCGTGTTGGGGGCAAAATGCTCCGAATGATAGATGAGAGGAATTACCTCATCTCCACAAACTGGTCCTGAACCACAGCCAGGAGCTTCCCATTACTGCAGAGGAGACACAAGAAGAGGGAGAGAGAAAAAAAAAGAGAGCAAATGAGAAAACACAGCTGAAGGATTAGATATCCAACAGACAGTCTGTTACTGTGTGCAAGGTTGCTTTCTGTCTCCGAACGACGCTTAGTCGAACTGCAGTGACAAATTTTTTTGGATTGATTTATGTATTTTATCCTAACCGACGCATCTGATGATCACACACGGGGCCTCGTGCTAAATTAGGGCAGTTAATAAACACATATACTCTACAAGAAAAAAAAAAACTGACGTTCTCTACTGTATATCTATATTTCATCCTAGCCACGATGCCGCAGTAGCATAAAGATGAGAGAAACTGCGATGTCCTGAGAGACAGAACTGCTGACTGGAAAACCTTCAAATCAATTTATAAAAAAAAAAAAAAAAAAAAAAAAATGAAAAGAAAAGGAAAGAAAATGAAATACTTACAGCTTTGTAATACAGAGAAAGCATTTGTACTGTCGTGTTCCCTTTAAAGATTTTTATTATTATTGTTATTATTATTATTATTACTAGCTTAAATTAAAATGATTTTTGTAAATAAATAAAATCTTTGACTTAAAAAAGGCCAAATTTCATATTTCATTCATATATAAACATATTATAGATTCCCTGACAGATAAGAACAGCATCTCCAGCAGCGGAAAACAAGTTGAAGAGTGTGGCTGAAGAAGATCGACAAGTCTGGCCTGTCACCAACACGGCCTGCTTCCAAGACTCATGTGGCTTCTCACTGTATATGAGGTGCTCTTACCAACAGCTGATGAAATGGAGAGGAAGTTCAACAAGCACGTTAGAAGATGGTTGGGAATACCTCCAAGCTTTACATCCTTGGGGCTTTACATGAAGTCGGGCCAGCTCCAGTTTCCCCTGTCATCAGTGGTTGAGGAGTTTAAAGTCGCCAAATGCAGACTGTCCCTAACATATAGGGACTCTCAAGACCAACTTACTAGGGAAGCAGGAATCAGAACACGATCAGGCCGCAGGTGGGCCGCCAGCACAGCGATTAACCGAGCAGAATGTTCGCTTATGACCAAAGATATCATCGGAAACCCTTGTACCGGAACTAGGTACATCACATTTCCAGAAGTGGCCCAAGTCAACTCCTAGGGAGAAGAGAACTACTGTATGAACCAGGACGAAGTTCGAAACCTTGAGGAAGAAACGAGAAGAGCAAAATCCATTGAGCTTGCAACCCAAGGTGCCTGGACGAGGTGGAACCTCCCTAAGAGGACAATCACATAGAGTGAACTGTGGCGGCTGGAGCCCTTCCGTATATCGTTTCTACTCCGAGCAGTGTATGACACCTTACCAACCCCAGTCAATTTGCACAGGTGAGGGAGGAGGGTGCAGGTTATGTGGTGGGAGAGGAACAATGGCGTGCATTCTGTCAGGGTGCAAGACTGCATTGACACAGGGGAGATACAGGTGGTGCCATGACAAGGTGTTGTCAGTGCTTGCAGACATCCTGGAGCAAGAAAGGAGGAAGAAACAACCAGTCAGTCAGAGCAAGATCATTTCTGAGCACCATTGCCTTTGTGAAAGAAGGCCAAAGACCGGTCGTCCACAGGCAAGCTAAGCAGAACCTTCTGCAGTCAGCCAAGGGATGGGAAATGGAGGTTGACCTGGGTGGATGACGGTGAAGTAGGATGTCGGGGATTCCAAGCTCAATCTGTGTGGAATCTATTAACAAAGATTGGACTGAGAGGTCACTTGAAGAAAGCAGCTGTTTGTAAGCTGGGGGAAGCGGCAGAGAGAGCCTCCTGTTGGCTCTGGCATAAGAGAGAGGATACAAGCTGGAAACTTGGAGGAGAGGGGCAGTGACCAGGCCAGTCACTGCCGACCCACCAACTGGAGGGTGTTGTGGTTAAGGGTCGAAACACCCAGTGAAGGTTGGGGACCACCTGACGACCTCACCTCCGGGCCAAGGCTTCATCCATTAGAAATGGATGTATGTTAGCATCGTAGATGTATTATATAACATACATACTGTATACATGTGTGTGTGTGTGCATATGAATGAAATATGGCCTTTTTTAAGTCAAAGATTTTATACACACACACACATATGTAACACACACGTGTGTATATATGTGTATATATATATATATATATATATATATATATATATATATATATATATATATATATATATATATGTGTGTGTATCAGTGGCATATACAGAGATGATTCCTTGGATGAATGAAAAGCATGATAACACCTGTGGAAAAACTCGGAACATAATCCACAAATGTTAGTGCTTTTCATGAGAGACACAAAGAGGACACATTGCTCGTACATCACTGTGAATACTGGGAAGTACATCACTGGGTTAATAAGAGCAACGCTGTGAAGGTTTTGCGTTTCAGTTCGGGACGTTTCCGGCATGTTAATAACGAAAAGCTGAAAGAAACCGTGTCCGAATTTGTTTTCCTAGCGCGGTTACTGCAACACAAACAACAATCCTTATCAGAGATTAGCGTCACCTTGCTAGCACAAGCTGCCAGTTGATCTGCTTCGTTGCCAGACGCACCAGTCCGGGGGGTAAAGATGAACTCGAGGGGCTGAAAGACAAATAAACAACATTTTAGTTTGTATACAATTTATCGAAGCACTAGATGTATTATTTAAACGCAGGCATTTCAACGCCTGTTTTTTTTTTTAATCCAATACTGCATGTGTGTTTTTGGGAAGTTACACCGCGGGTTACTAACGTCTCATATATACTAAAAATCTCATATATTGTGAAAGTGAAATTAGTCCATGAGCCAAAGCGCTACAACTCAGCTGACTGATGTATGATAATTCATTTTGAAAATAGTATATGTATCTAGTACGACACGACATGACGTGTGGTATCCTAGTGGTCACGGTGTTGGGCTACCAATTGGAAGGTTGTGAGTTTGATTCCCAGGTCCTCCAGGCTGCCACTGTTGGGCCCCTGAGCACGGCCCTTAACCCTCAAATGCTCAGTTGTATAAAAAAATGAGATAAAATGTAAGTCGCTCTGGATAAAGGTGTCTGCTAAATGCTAGAAATGTAAATAATACAAAATACATGAAAAGTCTTTTTTATTTTTATTATTATTATTTATTCATGATCGTTTCTGTATGCGACTGACTTCCAGTTTTTCTACCTGGTTACACAATATACACTACATATAATGGAATAGCATCTGCATCAGTGCTTTGTTTAATGAACAGCACTCTTCGTCGCCACAGGACACAACAGGGGTGTAATAACGTTTAGTGTCCAGCGGATGTCACTGTAAGTCTCTGATGATTTGATGATCCAAAGTTTCATCTTCAACACAAACGTGTTACTGGGTCGAAATCTTCTCTGTTCTGACTCCTGGGTGGTGGAACGAACCTCCCCTGGAACTGCGTCTAAAGACAAACCTGTCCCTGAGCTCTGTGTGATTTTCTTACTCTACGACAAAGTTTTAGACCGAAACCGTATGTAAAGGCAGGTTTGTCATTTGAAGCCATAACAAATTGCAAACTAAAATTTTCGTGTGTGTTTAAAGTGTTTAAGCATCAATAGACGGTGACGAAGAAAAGAAAAATAAAGAATAAACGACCATACAGTGGCACAGTGGGAGATATAACACACTTACTCCTATAAATCCTAAACATAATATAGCACATAAACAAGACATAGACCAAGAGTAACTTTCTGGGTGTGGTGCTAACACCACCATGCTTCACGGCAGGGGGTTCGCTGCATTGTCCACTGCATTGTGTCTGAAAGGTCTCGATCACCACGGGAGGATATTTTATATATTTATATTTTTTTATAGGTTTATTTATTCGTTATATTCTATCTACTTTGTGTCTTATTTTTAGTCCTTTATTTTATTTTAACTTTTTTATCCTTTACTAACTGGCTATTTTTACATCAAAGACAGTCGCAAGAAGCATTTCACAATTTTTGTTTATTTATTTTTAGATAGCCTTTAATAATGCCTTTGTCTAAAGAAGAGCGTATTGATGTAAAGTGCAATTAGGTGCACCGGATTGTGAGAGACAGAGAGAGAGAGAGAGAGAGAGAGAGAGAGAGAGAGAGAGAGAGAGAGATGTCTCACAAAGAAACAGCAATCATGAAGAGGATGGTTTTTGTACATAACGTTACCCTTTGCTTTAAATCTGCTTTACATGTTTTAGGCCCTTTTTAAAGCTTGTGTCTGGAAACACTTTACACTGTTGGGTCACCAGATTTAAAGGAATCGCTCCTTAATTCTGATTTGCTTACCTCTTTATTGTCTGTTTATATTGTTTATACTATTTACTTTGGTTTCGTATCTATGATTATTTAATTATACACACAATGACAATAAAAAAATTAACTAACTAACATCTTTACTACAAATCCCTTCTGGACAGAGCTTTTTGGCATGCCCTGAAGTGGTTTTATTTTACAACAACATCTGGAAACCATTTAGTTTCTATAGAAAAATTCTCAAAAACTAGTGAGAAGCTAGCACTAACGATCACCCTGAAAACACTACAAATCACTGCTGTGAAGCATGGTGATGGGAGCACAATGTCCAGCGTTACTCCTGGTCTCTACATGCGACTCAAAACGTGTGGAGTCAAGGGTGAAAACTTACCCAAGGTGCCCTGTGTATGTAGAATTAATTTTATCAATTGTCTTCCACAATGTAGTGTAAACTTTTCCCTGCTAAGGACTTACCTGTACCAAAGGTAGTGCAGAATAAAGCGAAATGGTCCTGAGGAGAAAAATAACAATAATAATAACTGTACTGACTAAATCACTAATATGTAAATAATTAAAAATGAGAAAAAACGAACTACAATCATTTTTAATTCAAAACCAAAGATTACCATAAAAATGTTTTTTTTTCTTTTTTTTGTGCAGGAATTCTCAGGAAAGATTTTTTTAAAAAAGAACCTTTCGTGATCAAATACCAAAATGTGACGGGTGTAAACATGTAAAAGCACTTCAGCTGTTCAACTGTTATTATCAGTAGAATGTATTGTAAATCAACATAAACTTTATTTATACAGGATTTTTACTGAAAAAGTTCATATTCTCAGGAAACGAGAACAAAACAGGTTTTAGGTGGTGAATATTACTACACGTGGATGGGGAAACGTTTGCCTTGTAAGCGAAGGTTAGAGATGAATTTGAGACAATTTGAGAAAAGAAACGATTCGAACGGTCAAAACAAACCTTACGTTGATGTGTGTTAAAGCTTTTTTGGGGAAAAAGAAAATGCAGATTTTTTTTTTGCTTGTCTTTGCTTTCAATCTGCTTCACTTCCACAAAACCTCAAAATTCATTTTATTCACAATATTCATTAATCTAAAAGAACTAAAAGATTCCAACAAATTATTTATTTGCAAAATGTGATCGTTTCATTGTTTTGGTGCCACTTATTTTAATGAAAGTACTGAATGTGAGGTGTTCAGGTGTTTATACCTGTCACAGCCTTGGAGATAAGAGAGGAACTGTGCTCTTTTAATCCTCGGGCCTGCAAATAAAATACCCAGAGTAAAACAAATACATGTTAAAATGATTAAATTCCATAATTCATGACGTGTTCACGAATTTCTAAAACCATAACAAGAACAATATTGATTTATTTAAGCTTGAACTTGAGCCGCATCCTAAATAACTCGTTTTTTATAAACTAGTGCACTTGACCGTAAGCGGACGCAATTATAAGTGTACCCTATAAAGTGCACTAAGGTAGGGAGCAGGAAGGTATTTGGGACTAAACCCTCAGAGTCGAACTACGTGGCTTTGGCAGTTTAGCGTCATAGAAATTCAACAACGACTCCGTTAGCAGTTGAAACTAAACTAAAGCCGGTTGAAAGCAGAAACTGTACCCACCTGCGTGTCTGTTTCTGGCGGCCATTCCGCGTTAATGAGTAAATCATACAAAATATTCTCTTCTTCATCTTCCAATATAGAATCTGCAGCCATTTTTAGCGAAACGCCTCGTCAACCTACGGTAGCCTGTGAGGTTCAAACGAGATGGCTGTTATCCCAAAATAAACCTTTTTATAAATGTGAATAATGGAGCGCTAAATGTATTTCCGTTCAATCAGTCACTCCGTTCACTACGTGAAAAGAAAGAAATCTTATTATCGCCATAAAAAGACAATGCTCGGAACTAAAGTTCTGTGGTCGAGTGGTTGCACACGGACACGTATTTTCAAGCAACCTGTCAAATTTTAATGCGGCACTTGTCACTTCCGGTTGATTTCACTACGCAACCATGGCTGCGTTTGAAGGTAAATGAGCTGTTTCGGGTTGTTATTGTTATAAAACTATGTATCTTAACGTATTTATGAGCGGAACCTTTTATTTATTGTTTATTCCTCTAGAAATGGGCGTGATGCCTGAAATCGCTCAAGCCGTCGAAGAGATGGACTGGCTGTAAGTTATAAATATGGGCTGTGTTCCAAATGCACTACACACTAGCTGTCTAGTGCACTTCGTGTGCGTTTGGGTTTCAGCTGCGTTTAGGACGGTTTATTGTTTTGACGGTATTCTTTTTACACGATATAATCGTCTAAAAATAGCACGGTATTATTAGGCTATGTGAAACATGAGCGAATTTGTGTTAGAAAAATGTTTTTAAGGCTAAAAATGAATCCAGAACGAGACGTTTGCATAGATGTAGTGGTCGGGGTGCACAAACTTTTGGACATGCCTGGTTTAGTTTTTATCTGCATTGCAGCGTTCTTCTGTGATAAACTCGCACCTCTACTTTTAATAAGCTCTTCATACAGGTCTCCAGTCAGTGTACTACGAAGCCTTCAGTAGGCCTTTAAACTGCTGGTTGTGTAGAGAATTGTGGCGTTTGTGTCTAAATTCCAACATCGGATCCGTAGAGATCGAGGAGAAAGAGTGTGCTGTTTGTTCTACAACTTTTCTACTCTCATGACACAACAAAAAAAATGTTAATAGACAAATATGAAAAAAAGTCAACCTTGACCTCGGGGTGCATTAGTGATTAGTTATTAGTGATCTGTTGCTGTTTCTCAGGCTTCCCACCGACATCCAGGCCGAGTCCATTCCCCTGATCCTCGGTGGAGGAGACGTTCTCATGGTGAGAAGTTTGATACACCGAATCGTCTCTGCTGTGTTATGATGCACACGCACTGTTTTTATAACGTCTCTTTTTACATTTTTTATTTATTTTTTTTTCAGGCCGCTGAGACTGGGAGTGGCAAAACTGGGGTAGGTTATAAAACACAAACACACACACATTGAAATGTGATCTCCAGGATGAATATATTCTACGTTATTAAGCGTTTCTACATCCAATGCTGTTCGTCTACCTTTTTAACTTTTGGATACCAGCATTCGTGGTACTGAAACATCATCAGCACCACCATCACGCTGATCATCTCATAGATCAATGACTAGCCAAGTCTAGTGTTTGCAGTCGTCAGTTTGTTTCATGATGAAATACAACTCGACTGATTTATTCATCTGACGTGTCCCATAGCTACAATTAAACCGTGTAAAAAAAAAAATACAAAAAAAAAGTCTCTTTCATGATTGATTTTGTAGGCCTTCAGCATCCCAGTGATCCAGATCGTGTTCGAGACTCTGAAAGATCAGCAGGAGGGGAAAAAAGGCCGTAGTGCCGTCAAGACAGGAGGAGCAGGTCAGCAGTGATTTAAATGCATGCGATTCCTCTGAGACACACTGCTTTTCAAACTGCTGACTCACAAGCATCACCACACTCTAGTTTCTGTCTCTTGTGTGTGTCGAGGACGTTTGTTTAGTTTTAAACCCTTTTTCCCAGTACACCATCAGAACAGTAATGGACTTATGGGACTCTTTCAACAGTATATATAATAAATGAATGATGTTTTGTCCGTGAGTCCGATCTAATGTGTCGGGACTCATGTGGTGTTCTTTTCAGTGTGAGACGTGAGTTTTTCTCTCTGTTGATAATCTTACACTGGATTTTAGAGTTGAAGATCAAATCTGAGTTGATTTTTAGATGAACAAACACTCGGAGCATCTCAGAGAACAGAAATGGGTTTGATATCAACATTTACTTTGAAGATACAAACTTTTGTGTGGAGAAAAAATAACCGTTGGAGCTTTTCTTTGAATACATGGCTCGTGTGTGGAGTAAGACATGACAAAGACACACAATGATGAACGTGGACACGAGACAAACAGGATTTTAACTTAATTACATTTTTTTGGCCTCTGGATAAAAAACAAAGAAAAGAGGATAAATGTGGTTTGCAGTAAGAATAGCAGCGCAGAAATAACACAACTAGCTTCATATATATATATATATATAAAAATATCTCTTGTCTTCTTCTACATGGTTCTAAACAAATGTTTACTGTTACATTAATCAGTGTGGAAATTGGTTTGATTCTTTTGTCAGGCTTATGAAGCCTTGCAATGCGGAAAAGGGCGGAGACTGATTTTCTGTCCTCTTCTGCATTGCCGATCTCACGGAAGCCTGTGATTGGCTGGAGATTCTGTGATTGACAGAGAGATGGGAGGAGCGATCTAATGTGAACCTTTAGTTTCTTTTCTTTCATTCTTTCTTTTCCTTTTTTTACATTTCAGTCTTTAATAAATGGCAGATGAACCCGTACGACCGAAGCCCAGCGTTCGGTGAGTCTCTAACTTGCACCTTAAACATTACACTTTATATAGTATTTTCCAGAAACACAACATTTAATTGTTAAACCGCATACAAATACATTTAAAGTTTGTTTCCCCAAAAGAAATGACACCCTAGTCGTAAAATCTAGACAGCCTATAAACTCTGTGTGTAAACAGACTGTTGTGAACTGCGATTGGTCGAATTTTAAGTCGCGTGACTCAACGTATCAAAGTTTTTCTTATTTATTGTAAACACAGTTTAAGGAAAGATTTTCTAAAACCTAAACAAAAGAAAGCAGTCCCAAAATAATCCATATCAATAATCCAAGATGAATAAGACTAGCTTTTTTGATTGTGACAAAAGTAATGGCACCCTGTAAAAGGTTAGTTCATTAAAATACGCACTTAAATATCTAGTACGTCAGCCTTAATGAAAGGGTTTATCATATCTCATTTTTAGACAAACTTTCTGCTTCCATGCGTTGGAGCGATGAGACACTTTGCAGAACAAAAACAAGACGAAGTTTAAAGAAGTTCAGGCGACTTTCCAACGCTCAGGGTGATGAGAGCGATGGCATTTCTGTTATAAAATCGGTCGGAGTGTTTTTTAGAAGCTTCAGAAAGATCAGATCATTTCTGACGTGTTGACACTAGCGAGACGAAGATGTCAGCCACTCTAACGAGAAGCTCTCGTCGACGTCGATCGTCTCCATTCGACAGTGTTGAATCGTTGCATGGAAGCAGCTGAGACTGAGGAAAAAAGCACAGACTTCCCCCCCCGTCAAATTTACTAGTAGAAAATTACTGATTAGGATTTTATTTTTAACCTTCAAGTTTACCACAGCCTTCAGAATGCATTTTTATTCCTTGCACATTTATATCACAACTCGAAGTGACACACATTCTTCTGAAATTTCTGTGATACATTAGTAAAAAGCAGTAAAAAAAAAACGCTAATCTTCATGTTGTTGTTGTTCTTCAGCTATCGGTCCTGACGGGCTTTGCTGCCAGAGCAGAGAGTTTAAGGAGTGGCACGGCTGCCGATCCACCAGGGCCGTGACTAAAGGTCAGATCTCAGCCTTGGATAAGATTAAGGCTGTGTTTCAATCAGCCTTAATGCCTAGCTGTCTAGGTAGTGAACTGTACATGGTTTCTGTCATGGTGCTATAAGACGATAACAAACTACATCTCTGAAAAATGGCCAACTACCTGACTACTGATCTAGGAGCTGATTGAGACACAGCCTAAGATTCACTCCATGAGTTGTAGTATAATGTAAATGTATAGCGGTGCAGTGAGTCTCACTAACAGGAGCTTAACCCTAACATCCAAGATCTAACAAGTCCAAGATCATTTTGATAAAATCTTTTCTCCTCCATTTAGGAAAGTACGTTTATGAAGTTTCCTGCCATGACCAGGGCTTGTGCAGGATCGGATGGTCTACTAGTCAGGCATCGCTGGACTTGGGTATGAACACAGCCGATCTTTTTGTAGCAAGGTTTTCACACATCAACACTTGCCTGGTATTGTGTAACAGCCTGTGTTACCGTTCTGATGATATTTCTTAGGGTGACCTGTTCGGTACCTCGCTTATTTAATTCAGTAATTAACATGAACGCAACATTAATGCACTTTAGTACTCTTATTTATTTGTTTTTGGTAATAATAAACTGAAGAAGCCAAAAAAAAATCCATCAGTGAGTAAAATGATCTGAAAACCTTTTTTTTTTTTGATCATGAGTTGAATCAACAATCAGTGGCAATATATTTTATTAACAATTAATTTGTTAATTTGCTAATGCAGTAAATAATATTGGTTAAAGGAACCCTGATATAATCATTACCTTTATTAGAGCAGACCTAGCAACAATCAAGATTACCATAGTAACCACCTAGCAACAATCGCGATCACTATTGTAACCGCCTAGCAACAATTAGGAATATCATAGTAACCGCCTAGCAACAATCAATATTACCATAGTAACCGCCTAGCAACAAGCACAATCTCCCCAGTAACCGCCTAGCAACAATTATGAATACCATAGTAACTGCCAGGCAACAATCAGGAATGCCATAGTACCCGCATAGCAACAATTAGGAATAACATAGTAACCGTCTAGCAACAATCAGGAATGCCATAGTAACCGCCTAGCAACAATCAGAAATGCCATATACCCGCATAGCAACAATTAGGAATATCATAGTAACTGCCTAGCAACAATCAGAAATGCCATAGTAAATAGCAACAATTAGGAATACCCTAGTAACTGCCTAGCAACAATTAGGAATACTATAGCAGCTGCCAGCAGTAATCAGGAATGCCATCATGACGCTAACATTCATCTGTAATAACCACCTATCAACACCCTGTAATACCGTAGCAACTAGCAACTCCCTAACAACCAGCTGTAAGATGTAACAACCATTGCAGTACCACAGCAACAGTAATATTGTAATAGCTGAAGGGGTTAACATAGCAGTGTGTTGCCAACGGTTGCAATAACACAGCAACACCCTCAGGTCTAACCCCACCCATGGACAGTTGTATTGGGGTACTTGACGCATTAAGATGAAAATAATGAGCAAATTTAACATCCTTCAGACATGTCTACAGAATGAAGACACATATTTATACACACAGGTACCGACAAGTTCGGCTTTGGCTTCGGCGGGACGGGGAAGAAATCCCACAATAAGCAGTTTGATAGTTATGGAGAGGTGAGCTAACAGTTTTTGAGTTATTTTATTTAAATTGAGAGTTTGTGCTATAAATCATTGAGTTGTTTATTATTATTATTATTATTATTATTATTATTATTATTATAGGAGTTCACTATGCACGACACCATCGGCTGTTACATCGACATGGAAAGTGGCCATGTGTCCTTCTCCAAAAATGGTTTGTCTCTCATTAACCAGGCATCTTAACCAAAATGATGTCACTTCAAGATTTATTTTTTGTTTTTCATCACAAAATGTCATGCTTGTTTAATTTATCTAAAAAGGGAATGATCTGGGCTTGGCCTTCGAGATTCCCCAAAACTTGAAAAATCAGCCGTTCTTTGCTTCCTGTGTGCTTAAGGTAACACAACACATCCCTTTCATCCCTCTAACCTTTAGTGTATTGTCACTTCATCTTTAAACAGATTAAATTACACAGATTTACACCGATTTTCCTCTGATGGTAAACGCTTCATGTTTTCTTTCTTAAGAAAGCAAAAGCATGGTTAAATAGTATAGAGATTGTGTGTGTTGATGAAAAATAGCTCTGTGGTTTGTTTTTTAATGCACAGAATGCTGAACTGAAGTTTAATTTTGGTGGAGAGCCTTTTAAACATGCCCCCAAAAAAGGGTTCATTGCTGTGGATCAAGCGCCTGATGGCCATGTGGTCAAAACAACTCAGACTGGTGAACTACTCAGTATTCATTTACATAGATGAGTGTGTGAATGTGTGTGCGAGCGAGTGTGTGAATGTGAGCAAGAGAGAGAGTTTGTGTGCACGCCATCGTGTATTTGTGAGTTTGTGTGTATGCAGGAGTGTGTATTTGTGAGTTTGTGTGTATGCAGGAGTGTGTATTTGTGAGTCTGTGTGTATGCAGGAGTGTGTTTTTGTGAGTGTGTGTGCTCAGAAATGTGTTTTTGTGAGTCTGAGCGTGTGCGGAAATGTGTTTTTGAGTTTGTGCGTGCGCCGAAATGTGTATTTGTGAGTTTGTGTGCGCGGAAATGTGTTTTTGTGAGTTTGAGCGTGTGCGGAAATGTGTATTTGTGAGTTTGTGTGTATGTGGAAGTGTGTGTTTGTGAGTTTGTGTGTATGCGGAAGTGCTTGTGTGTGCGGAAGTGTGTTTGTGAGTTAATACGAGCATGTGGGTGGGCGTGCGTGTGTGTTTGTGTGTGAGAGAGAGAAAGAGGGTGCATGTGTGAGACTCTCTCTTTGTGTGTGTGTGTGTGTGTGAGAGAGACTGTTTTGAATGAGGTTTATGGTGAGTTGTGTAGAACTGTTTTGGTGTGTGTGTGTGTAGGCAGTGCCACGGTGAGTCAGGTCAAAACAAGCTCCAACTCCCCTAAAGCTCTTATCCTGGAGCCGTCCAAAGAACTGGCCGAGCAGACCCTCAACAACATCAAGCAGTTTAAGAAATACGTGGACAATCCCAAACTACAGTGAGCACAGAACAGAGCGTACACTTTAGATCAGACCTGCGACGTTCTGTGTCTGAAGCTCACAGCATTCTTGTTGTTTTCTTACAGAGATCTGCTGATCATCGGAGGTGTAGCAGCCAAAGAGCAGCTCTCCATTCTGGAAAGCGGGGTAGGTGCACTGTCACCATTTCATTCTGTCGCAGAAATGAAGACAAAATCAAGCAAACTGCAGCATTCATCCTGTACTGGGTGATGTCACAAAATTCAGTGTTTGCATTTCAGCATACAACACTTAGAGATGGATAGATGGATAGATAAATGGATAGATAAATGGATGGATGGATGGACAGATGGATGGATGGACAGATAGATGGATGGACAGATGGATACACGGATGGATGGATGGACGGATGGATGGATAAATGGATGGACAGATGGATAGACGGATGGATGGATGGATGGATAAATGGATGGATGGATGGACAGATGGATAGACGGATGGATGGATAGACGGATGGATGGATAGACAGCTAGATGGATGTATGGACAGATAGATAGATTGATGGATGGACAGATACAGTAGATGGATGGATGGCTGGATCAGATGGCTGGCTGGATCAGATGGATGGCTGGATGGATGGATGGATGGATGGATGGATAAATGGATGGATGGATAGATTCAGCGTTTAATACAAGCAACCAGCATCTATCTCTCTCTCTCTCTCTCTCTCAGGTTGATATAGTAGTCGGCACACCCGGCAGACTCGACGATCTCATATCCACAGGAAAACTCGATCTCTCCCAAGTCCGCTTCCTGGTTCTGGATGAATGTGTACGTAGATCTGCACAAAATAAAAGTACCATTCTGTAATCTAATCACCTTTAGCTTTAATTCCCTCTTTCACCTATTGTCTTTTTCCAGGATGGACTCCTTTCAGCCGGCTACACCGACTTCATCATGAGGGTCTACAACAAAATCCCCCAGGTCACCTCTGATGGAAAGCGACTACAGGTTTCTCTCCTCTCCATTGTGTATTTGTAGAATCTTAATAAGAAACCAGGACTGGATTGTGAGGTTCGGGTTTATTCCAGACAGAGCGGTGAGAAACTTCTGCTTGTGATCGCTTTAGGTGATCGTGTGCTCGGCCACCCTGCACTCGTTCGATGTCAAGAAGCTGTCGGAGAAGATCATGCACTTCCCCACGTGGGTGGATCTGAAAGGTGAAGACTCCATACCTGAGACGGTGCATCACGTGGTGGTGCCAGTCAACCCCAAAAACGACAGGCTCTGGGAAAGACTGGGCAAAAACCACATCCGGGTAACTTTCCGACATCTATTACCTTATCCGACGGTATCCGCTTTTGAAGACTCGATCCAAATAAAATTGAATCGAAGAGTCAAATGAGTTTTATTTGTTCTTGATACAGACCGACGAAGTGCATGCGAAAGACGACACAAGGCCAGGAGCCAGCACTCCAGGTAAACAACAAACATTTACACAAAGAAATAAACACAGTGAGGTCGTGCTGATAGAAAATACAACATGCTAGTGTGATGCGGTCGAACACCAAGCAAGTGTTAGTGTAACAGCATGAGACAGCAAGTGTTTTATTCCCTCTATACCTCAGTATACCTTTTTTAATTAAAAACGACATCATGCGTTTTTTTCATCTCTAATTCTATTTAATGTCATGGAACAACAAGTTGCAGAACAAGTTAGTACTGGTTATGACTAGGGTTGGGAACCGAGAACCGGTTCTGTTTTTTAACAGGAACCGGAACCGCGCGGAATATTTAAGTTTCGGGTTCCAAACACGGTTCCGATGCGATGACGGGCAAAGCGCTGGGAGCGGTCACTTTAAATAGCCATGTCTTACCTCATGTATATTAATTGTTTACACTTTTTACAGTCACGCAACCAAATTAACGCAGCTTATCACAGAAATCAGTCACTCGCGCTGCTGTGCTGAGGTACGCTTTGTGTTAAACACAGGGTCGGATCTAGGATTTCATCTTTAGGTGGTTTAGCCCTCAGTGAGAATTTGAAACAGGAAGAGTTTTATATTATATATTATATGACTACATAGTAAGCCAAAAGTTATGGTAATATTAAATGGCAAAAGTGGACACCAAAATTTTATGCATAATGTAATGATGTCAGTTTTGAATCAGATCAGTTCATGTATGTGTGCATTCTCTACAAACAGTGTGTCCAATGAATGCAGTCATTTAATAAAAAAAATATTCACAAGACAAAGCCCAAATCAATAAATGTTATTTTTATTTAGTATTGAATGGATTGTTTGCATTAATATTTTGTTTATCAACTCTGGTAATAAGAATAGTGAAATTTCACTGCTTTTGGTTGCCGTCTTTGCGGTTTAACCGCCGATTAACGTTATAGATAAACGCCTCCAGCTCTGACTGCGCGTGAACGCTGCGCGTGCCTGAGCTTCTCCGTTCAAATAAAGCAGACAGCTGATGACGCACTTTTGAAAGACTAAAACGCACGTGCGGAAAAGCAAAGGAAAAAAAATCGCTCTTGGATCAAACTGATAAATAATATTCTTTCCAATCGAAAACATGTCCTGCATTTTAACGTAATTTTTATTTTTTATTTTTGAAAGAAAAAAATATACTTATAGTTTTAGGGTGGCTGGAGCCACCCTAAAAAAGGGCTAGAACCGCCCCTGGTTAAACATGTCTAAAAAAAGTCTAAAGTGTGGATTCATTTCCAAAGCTACAACAATGAAGCAAATCTACCCCGTCTGAGAGGGTTTTCTCCACAGCTGGAGATACAATAAGCCAGGAAAGGTCTCGTCTTCTCGACGTTAATTATTCTTCAGAAAAATTGCTAACTGTTTTGCTAAGTTGTAATTAATGTGTTAAATTTGATGTTGGATTTATTTAAATTTAAATTGATATAAATTGAAACGCTCTGTTTAAAATATTTAAAGAGTGATTAATAAACACAAATGGAATTGTTTCAGTATTGTGCGTTATTTTTCACATTTCTTTTATTATGGAATCGGAATCAGAACCGGGAATCGTGAGGCAAAACTGGAACCGGAATCGGAACCGGAAAATTTCTTTTGATACCCAACCCTAGTTATGACTATCTGAGGCTACAGTATACATTATCATCACATCGCATAGAGCTAAATCATACAGAGATCACTGTGGTCACATACGTTATACAATCACCTTTAAAGCAGCTCTTAAACAACACCAGGCCTCAGAGATCGGACACTTTAGCCACCTTTGGAGCTCTATTTCTGCTGTGGAGCTCCGTATATTTCAGTCCCTACAGTACTTTGTTTATTCAGTTACACATACGTGTAACATTACACATTCAGTTACACAACACGTATTTATTTTTAAACGTAACGAATGTTGATCCTACAGTACATCCTTTTTTACATTTTAACCCCCTGTGGTCATGTATCTGGACCGTCATGTGTTATTTCACACGTATTTTAGCACCATGTGCTACTTAACCGAGTTACGCTATCGTTTCTGATTAGAGATGTGGTCGGAGGCGATCAAAATCCTGAAGGGCGAGTACACGGTCCGTGCAATTAAGGAGCACAAGATGGACCAAGCCATCATCTTCTGCAGGACGAAGATTGACTGCGACAACATGGAGCAGCACCTGATCGCACAAGGAGGAGGTGAACCAAAAAGACGAATACGATAGCAAGCGTTTCAATACGTGCACATCATGCAAACTTATCCAGAGCAACTTACATTATACCTAGTTCTAATACACATGAGCAATTAAGGGCCTTACTCAGGGGCCCAACAGTGGCAGCTTGGTGGACCTGGGATTCAACCTTGAAACCTTTCAATTGGTAGTCCAACACCACAACTACTAGACTGTGTAAACTTTAGAGACGTGTGAGTGAGTGAGTGAGTGAGTGAGTGAGTGAGTGTGTGAGTGAGTGTGTGAGTGAGTGTGTGAGTGAGTGTGTGAGTGAGTGTGTGTGTGAGTGTGTGTGTGAGTGAGTGTGTGAGTGAGTGTGTGAGTGAGTGTGTGAGTGAGTGTGTGAGTGAGTGTGTGAGTGAGTGTGTGAGTGAGTGAGTGAGTGTGTGAGTGAGTGTGTGAGTGAGTGTGTGAGTGAGTGTGTGAGTGAGTGTGTGTGTGAGTGTGTGAGTGAGTGTGTGAGTGAGTGTGTGAGTGAGTGTGTGAGTGAGTGTGTGAGTGAGTGTGTGAGTGAGTGTGTGAGTGAGTGTGTGAGTGAGTGTGTGAGTGAGTGTGTGAGTGAGTGTGTGTGTGAGTGTGTGAGTGAGTGAGTGTGTGTGAGTGAGTGAGTGTGTGTGAGTGAGTGTGTGTGTGAGTGTGTGAGTGTGTGTGTGAGTGAGTGTGTGAGTGAGTGAGTGAGTGAGTGAGTGTGTGAGTGAGTGTGTGAGTGAGTGTGTGAGTGAGTGTGTGAGTGAGTGTGTGAGTGAGTGAGTGTGTGAGTGAGTGAGTGTGTGAGTGAGTGAGTGTGTGTGTGAGTGAGTGTGTGTGTGAGTGAGTGTGAGTGAGTGAGTGAGTGTGTGTGTGAGTGTGTGTGTGAGTGTGTGTGTGAGTGTGTGTGTGAGTGTGTGAGTGAGTGTGTGAGTGTGTGAGTGAGTGTGTGAGTGAGTGTGTGAGTGAGTGTGTGAGTGAGTGTGTGAGTGAGTGTGTGAGTGAGTGTGTGAGTGAGTGTGTGAGTGAGTGTGTGAGTGAGTGTGTGAGTGAGTGTGTGAGTGAGTGTGTGAGTGAGTGAGTGTGTGAGTGAGTGAGTGTGTGAGTGAGTGAGTGTGTGAGTGAGTGAGTGTGTGAGTGAGTGAGTGTGTGAGTGAGTGAGTGTGTGAGTGAGTGAGTGTGTGAGTGAGTGAGTGTGTGAGTGAGTGTGTGAGTGAGTGAGTGTGTGAGTGAGTGAGTGTGTGAGTGTGTGAGTGTGTGAGTGTGTGAGTGTGTGAGTGTGAGTGTGTGAGTGTGTGAGTGTGTGAGTGAGTGAGTGTGTGAGTGAGTGTGTGAGTGAGTGTGTGAGTGTGTGAGTGAGTGTGTGAGTGAGTGTGTGAGTGTGTGAGTGAGTGTGTGAGTGAGTGTGTGAGTGAGTGTGTGAGTGAGTGTGTGAGTGAGTGTGTGAGTGAGTGTGTGTGTGAGTGAGTGTGTGAGTGAGTGTGTGAGTGAGTGTGTGAGTGAGTGTGTGAGTGAGTGAGTGTGTGAGTGAGTGAGTGTGTGAGTGTGTGAGTGAGTGTGTGAGTGAGTGTGTGAGTGAGTGTGTGAGTGAGTGTGTGAGTGTGTGAGTGAGTGTGTGAGTGAGTGTGTGAGTGTGTGAGTGTGTGAGTGAGTGTGTGAGTGAGTGTGTGAGTGAGTGTGTGAGTGAGTGTGTGTGTGAGTGTGTGAGTGAGTGTGTGAGTGAGTGTGTGAGTGTGTGAGTGTGTGAGTGAGTGTGTGAGTGTGTGAGTGTGTGAGTGTGTGAGTGTGTGAGTGTGTGAGTGTGTGAGTGTGTGAGTGAGTGTGTGAGTGAGTGTGTGAGTGTGTGAGTGTGTGAGTGAGTGTGTGAGTGAGTGTGTGAGTGAGTGTGTGAGTGAGTGTGTGAGTGAGTGTGTGAGTGTGTGTGTGAGTGTGTGAGTGAGTGTGTGTGAGAGTGAGTGAGTGAGAGAGTGTGTGAGTGTGTGTGTGTGTGTGTGAGTGTGAGTGAGTGTGTGATGTGAGTGTGTGATGTGAGTGTGTGATGTGTGTGTGATGTGAGTGTGTGATGTGAGTGAGTGTGTGAGTGAGTGTGTGAGTGAGTGTGTGAGTGAGTGTGTGAGTGAGTGTGTGTGAGTGAGTGTGTGAGTGAGTGTGTGAGTGTGTGAGTGTGTGAGTGTGTGAGTGTGTGTGAGTGAGTGTGTGAGTGTGTGTGAGTGAGTGTGTGTGAGTGAGTGTGTGAGTGTGTGAGTGTGTGAGTGAGTGTGTGAGTGAGTGGTGAGTGTGTGAGTGAGTGAGTGAGTGAGTGTGTGAGAGAGTAGTGTGAGTGAGAGTGAGAGTGTGTGAGTGAGTGTGTGAGTGAGTGTGTGAGTGAGTGTGTGAGTGAGTGTGTGAGTGAGAGTGTGTGAGTGAGTGTGTGAGTGAGTGTGTGAGTGTGTGTGTGAGTGAGTGTGTGAGTGAGTGAGTGAGTGAGTGAGTGAGTGAGTGTGTGAGTGAGTGAGTGTGTGAGTGTGTGAGTGAGTGTGTGAGTGAGTGAGTGTGTGAGTGAGTGAGTGTGTGAGTGAGTGAGTGTGTGAGTGAGTGAGTGTGTGAGTGAGTGTGTGAGTGAGTGAGTGTGTGAGTGAGTGAGTGTGTGAGTGAGTGAGTGTGTGAGTGAGTGAGTGTGTGAGTGAGTGAGTGTGTGAGTGAGTGAGTGTGTGAGTGAGTGAGTGTGTGAGTGAGTGAGTGTGTGAGTGAGTGTGAGTGAGTGTGTGTGAAGCAGCTTAAGTACTCAGCTAAGCCACAGAGATCAGACTTTTTCCCTCACGTTTCTGTAAACTGAAGCTCCTGATGTCTGTGTTGTGCTGCTTCCATGTGATTGGCTGATTTGGTCATGTGTTCCTAATAAAGTGGCCAGCATGCACATGCATCATTTAAGTTTTAGCACCTCGCCGAGAACAAATAGCACATGCATCAATTAAGTCTTAGCACCTCGCCGAGGGGTCGAGTAATGATGGGTGTCGACACTTTTGGCCCAGAATTTCACCTCATATCCAATATAGTCAGATATAGCACTAGATAGATATAGTGGTCACTATATTAGGAACACATGTAGCTCATCCAGTTTCTCTCTCCTCCACTCAGGTCCTGAAAAGAAAGGACATCAGTTCTCCTGTGTCTGTCTTCACGGTGACAGGAAGCCCAACGAGCGCAAATACAACCTGGAGCGGTTCAAGGTAAAAACAAGCGATGGTTGTTAGTAGCAGGAACGGGTTGAGGTTTAAGCACCATGCTGAATGTCTGACTGTGTTCTTCTTGACCTCGCTGTAGAAAAAGGAAGTGAGGTTTTTGATTTGCACCGACGTTGCAGCCAGAGGAATCGACATCCACGGCGTCCCATACGGTAAGAACTAACGAGCATTTAAAGGAACACTGTGAGAACAAATAGTTAGTGAGATGCAGCCGCTCTGACTTCTTTAACGTGGAACCAAACGAGAGAAACCTGCGTTTAACCTCTTTAGGTTGTTTCAGAACATCCCAAACGGTGACTACTGTGATCAATCCGTGTCCATTTTATTAGGAACGATGGTGCATGAGATGCTTTTCTGCTCTCCACCACCACCACCACCACCAAAGAGCACTTATTTGTGTTGCTATAGACTTCCTGTCAGCTCTCATTCTCCACTGAAGGCATTCAACAGCACGAATGCGTGTGTTCCTAATAAAGTGGTCACTGATTAAAGTGTGAACCTCGTCAAGTCACGTGTCTCAATTTAAAGCAACATGTAGCTTCTTAGATAACGCCCTTCACTTGGAAGTGGTTTTATTCCATAGTGCGATCGATTTCTCGAAGTTAGATTGGTCTTGGCTGAGAGGGAGTCTGTGGAGTGGAGGTCATGACTACACTCATCATCTCAGCCACTAAACACTGTCTTTTTCTTCTTCGTCTTATTTCAGTCATTAATGTGACGTTGCCGGATGAGAAGCAGAATTACGTGCATCGCATCGGAAGAGTGGGCCGTGCAGAGAGGTATAAACTGGTGGCACCACGTCACTGCTCTTACCCAGTGCTTTATTTATTTATATGTTTGTTTGGAGCAATAATGTATGTTCCTGCTTTCTGATTTACTGTTTTCCCCTTTATCACTCCCTTAATCTGTGTCTCTCTGTGTGCGCGTCTCTGTGTGCGCGTCTCTGTGTGCGCGTCTCTGTGTGCGCGTCTCTGTGTGCGCGTCTCTGTGTGCGCGTCTCTGTGTGCGCGTCTCTGTGTGCGCGTCTCTGTGTGCGCGTCTGGCTGGCTGTGTCTGTGTGCGCGTCTGGCTGGCTGTGTCTGTGTGCGCGTCTGGCTGGCTGTGTCTGTGTGCGCGTCTGGCTGGCTGTGTCTGTGTGCGCGTCTGGCTGGCTGTGTCTGTGTGCGCGTCTGGCTGGCTGTGTCTGTGTGCGCGTCTGGCTGGCTGTGTCTGTGTGCGCGTCTGGCTGGCTGTGTCTGTGTGCGCGTCTGGCTGGCTGTGTCTGTGTGCGCGTCTGGCTGGCTGTGTCTGTGTGCGCGTCTGGCTGGCTGTGTCTGTGTGCGCGTCTGGCTGGCTGTGTCTGTGTGCGCGTCTGGCTGGCTGTGTCTGTGTGCGCGTCTGGCTGGCTGTGTCTGTGTGCGCGTCTGGCTGGCTGTGTCTGTGTGCGCGTCTGGCTGGCTGTGTCTGTGTGCGCGTCTGGCTGGCTGTGTCTCTCTGTGTGCGCGTCTGGCTGGCTGTGTCTCTCTGTGTGCGCGTCTGGCTGGCTGTGTCTGTGTGCGCGTCTGGCTGGCTGTGTCTCTCTGTGTGCGCGTCTGGCTGGCTGTGTCTCTCTGTGTGCGCGTCTGGCTGGCTGTGTCTCTCTGTGTGCGCGTCTGGCTGGCTGTGTCTGTGTGCGCGTCTGGCTGGCTGTGTGTGTCTCTCTGTGTGTGCGTCTGGCTGGCTGTGTGTGTCTCTCTGTGTGTGTTTTGTTTGTATATTTTTGTTTTCTGGTTTTGCCCTTTATCACTGGTTCCTCTGTCTTTTCTCTAAAGGATGGGTCTGGCCATTTCTCTGGTGGCCATGGAGAAGGAGAAGGTAAAGAACAAAAAGTACATGTACAAATGGACAAACTGAAGCTGTGTTTGGGTTTGGGGATGTTTTGAAAATATGTTTAGAGCAGCAAATGTATGTGTAACATGAAGGAGCCATATGTTAAAGTGTGTGTGTGTGTGTGTGTGTGTGTGTGTGTGTGTGTGTGTGTGTGTAGGTATGGTACCATGTGTGTCCTAACAGAGGCCGAGGCTGCTATAACACCAGGTTAAAGGAGGAGGGAGGCTGCACTATATGGTACAACGAGAAAGAGGTGAGGATTTTCTGTTCCAGATGTGAAGTGGAAGACAATTAAATGATAAAGGTTGATGGAAATAAGGAATAAAGCACAACCTTGTGTGCTGTAGTGTGGAACTAATCAGCAACACATCACAAACTCCATAAGCGTCGTCTTCTGTTCAGAGCTATATTGATACAACAAATCTAAACAAAAACAAAACATTCTAAACATTTAAACAAAATTTAAATGTCATATAATACAAATGATGATCGTTTACACACATTCATGAAGAACTGAAACATTTGAAGAAGAATTTCATTCATTCATTCATCTTCTACCGCTTATCCGAACTACCTCGGGTCACGGGGAGCCTGTGCCTATCTCAGGCGTCATTGGGCATCAAGGCAGGATACACCCTAGACGGAGTGCCAACCCATCGCAGGGCACACACACACACACTCTCTCATTCACTCACGCAATCACACACTACGGACAATTTTCCAGAGATGCCAATCAACCTACCATGCATGTCTTTGGACCGGGGGAGGAAACCGGAGTACCCGGAGGAAACCCCCGAGGCACGGGGAGAACATGCAAATTCCACACACACAAGGCGGAGGTGGGAATCAAACCCCCAACCCTGGAGGTGTGAGGCGAACGTGCTAACTACTAAGCCACCGTGCCCCCCTTGAAGAAGAATTTAACAAATTTATTCAACACACACACACACACACACACACACACACACAGAGTGATTCTCATGGGAGTGTTGTGTTTTGTGTTCAGCTGTTGGGAGACATCGAGGACCATCTGAAGTGCACCATTACTCAGTGTGAGCCGGACATCAAAGTGCCCATAGACGAATTTGATGGCAAGGTTACTTACGGCCAGCGCAGAGCTGCTGGAGGTGTGTGTGTGTGTGTGTGTGTATGCACTTCTGTCTGTATGTTGTCCATCTGTGTGGTCCTGTGGCTGTATGCCACTGTGATGAGTGTTATTTGGTTAATAAAACATTGTGAATCTGACAGATCTCTCTCTCTCTCTCTCTCTCTCTCTCTCTCTCTCTCTCTCTCAGGTGGTCTCTGTAAGGGTCATGTAGATATTTTGGCTCCTACGGTCCAGGAGCTTGCTAACCTCGAGCGAGAAGCTCAGACCTCTTTCCTACAACTCAGCTATCTCCCCAACCAGCTCTTTAAAGCCTTCTGAGTTTCACACTTCACACCTGAGCCACAGTACACACACACACACACACACACACACACACACACACACACGGGTTGTAGATCCAAACACTAACAAAGTGTTTAGTTAAATTGTTTAATTATTCATTTACTTTCACAGCAAGTAAGAAAATGCTTTTTTTGGTTGTCACTAGACGAGTTTAAGTGTTAAACTCAATAAACGAATTCGCAAAAGCAGTGAGTGGAATTTTTATTCTTTAAAAACTTTGTTTCCAAAAAAGTTCTGGAATGTGATTCACTGAAGGGGAAATGCAGCAGGAGGTGATAAAATGCGCTTCGGTGTAAAAGGATTGTGACTCCTGATTTTGACACAAGCTTAAGACTTACGAGGCAATAAAAATTAAGGGGGAAGGACATTGATCTGTGAAATGTAGTAAAAACCTTGCTGTTTTCTTATTCTTATACAAGTCTCAGGTTAAAAAAAGAAAGAAAAAAATGATCAAACACAGTACGTTTGCTTAGAAGACATTTTCCGTCAAATTGTTTATTTTTGATTGTTTATTTTTGTAGACGATAAAAAAAAATGTAAAATTTAAATTAAATTTGAAAAATATTTTTTTCCAAAATTTAAATGTTTTTTTTTACAAGATTTACTCATTTATTTTATTTATTTATTTATTTATTTATTTTATGTTTTTTACACAGCTTATTTATTCAATTCGGTTCTTTTCCGATGAAATTTACATACAATTCATCTATTTTGCACATGTGCAACTTTAGAGAAATAACCACGTTGTTCTTCTGACAAGAAGTTCCTCAAGCCACCACTGGAGGACCCCCTTGTCCCAGAAATGACCCTCTTTTTTCCATCCCTTCCTTCTGAATTATTCTCAGGGATTAAAGAAGCCCTGAAGAGATCGATGACTGTATAAATCTTTTTTTCGGGTGTGGTGACCCGTCTCGTCTCTGCGGTACACACTGTGCCCTGTCATTAAACCCAAAGCAGCAGTGTGGGTGTTAGGAACCTGCAATTCACACTAATCCACACACTTACACTCTGGAGACCACACACACACACACACACAGACACATTCACCTCCTATAGTTCTACGAGTTAAAGTGTAACATGATGTCGGAAAACGGATGCTAGAAGTATTAGAAGTTCAAATTTGTTTGTTTTACAAGCTTAAAAATACTTCTTTACTTACCCTGTATGTGTGTTATGTAACGTTGTGTGTGTGTGTGTGTGTGTGTATGCCATTGGCCTCTCATAAGAAGCTCTGTAAAGAGAGTAAATGGCTTGCAGCTGCTGGTGAGTGTGCGCCTTGTTCTGAACGTACAGACGGTGACACCAGTTCGGCGTTCAGCAGAATTTTACGACCCTCAACATGGCCTCCAGACCTTCAGCACAAACGTTTCACTGATGTCAAAATGAAGCACAGATTTATCAAGTTTTATAACTCCCTTTTAGAATTCTGTATCGTTAGCAAAGTATTCACCGTAAGCGTGAAGAACCTCGAAAGCCTTATGATTAAAAACCACGCTTCAATGGTAGAAATGTCATAAAGACTAGAATACGATATAATAAAACAGCAAACCTACAAGATGGGGCTGCTGAATCCTCCATTCTGATTGGTCAGAAGGTGCTGATTTGTTTTCTTCAAAATTATATAAGATTGGAATAAAAAGATCTACAGCTTCAAATAATCCGTAGAGCCGAATATACAAACGTTTGATTGCTGAAGGAAAAAAAATTGAAACCATTTAGATCACTCTCACTCTCTCTCACTCATTTTCTACCGCTTATCCGAACTACCTCGGTTCACGGGGAGCCTGTGCCTATCTCAGGCGTCATCGGGCATCAAGGCTTCATCCAGAGATGCCAGTCAACCTACCATGCATGTCTTTGGACCGGGGGAGGAAACCGGAGTACCCGGAGGAAACCCCCGAGGAGGAACCCGGAGGAAACCCCCCCTGGTTTCTTCTTGATTTAGGAGACACAATTTAGTAGAGAACGTCAGATTCATATACAGGCACCGTGGTCTCACTGTGGTTCTTCAAGTTCCTGAGCATTGTCATGATACGACTCGCTCGTTAGAGCTCTTTCTACATCCAAGTGAAGACGCCTGCATACGTGCATTCCTGAGTGCTGCAACCACAACGCTGCCCGCTGCTCCTGTCTGACACTTCAGTGATTTATGGTTTGATTGACAGGTTCCTAAAAGGATTGTGACAGGAAGTCCCACCCTTCGGCCCCTGGGCCATTTCCTCTGCACCTGGACTTGACACCCAGGGTACGCCGGATCAAACGGAAACGAACAGAAAGTGGAATTTGAGCTATCTCAAATCGTGGGCTGATAACTAGAAAAAAGGTCTAGCAAAAACATGACACGCAAGTAAACGTAGAAGAAAGACATGATGGATGACGTTTCTGTCATTTAGTCCATGAATCATGAGAACAGGAAGAAAAATCAACTATGTGAAGTAAACAATGAGGGAAAGCTTCTCAGCAATCTTGTAGCAAGTGTCCAAAAATCTAAAATGACAGATTTTCAGATCACCACCATTCAGAAATACTGCCATTGCTTAGAGACGTCACACTACACGTGTCAAATTGAGTTTTTCTTCTTCACGCAGTTTTCGGCCTGTAACGTATTTTTCAAACGTAACTTTTTTTTATACAAAACATTTGTTTTTTTTTTGTTTTTTTGCATGACTCGGTTTTTTATATCAATTTCTCACGATATATTGGTTCCGTGTCATTTTAAACACGATTTATTTATTCTTAAACGATTCTTAAAATCTTTAAAAATTTGCTCGTGATTCATTTTCATCTGATTTCTACACAACTCATTCATTCATTCATTCATTCATCTTCTACCGCTTATCCGAACTACCTCGGGTCACGGGGAGCCTGTGCCTATCTCAGGCGTCATCGGGCATCAAGGCAGGATACACCCTGGACGGAGTGCCAACCCATCACAGGGCACACACACACTCTCATTCACTCACACAATCACACACTACAGACAATTTTTGACAATTTTTCCAGAGATGCCAATCAACCTACCACGCATGTCTTTGGACCAGTGGAGGAAACCGGAGTACCCAGAGGAAACCCCCGAGGCACGGGGAGAACATGCAAACTCCACACACACAAGGCGGAGGCGGGAATCGAACCCCCAACCTTGGAGGTGTGAGGCGAACGTGCTAACCACTAAGCCACCGTGCCCCCTCTACACAACTCATTTACTTTTAAATAATTTTTATTTGATTTGTTTCGTTTCCATGTGATTTTTACACAATTCAGATATTTTCTCATAAATTTGACAATTCCTTGTATTTTTCATGTGATTTTCACACAATTCTGTAATTTCACATGTACGGTATTTCACAAATACGGTATGTGGTTCCATTTTCGGAGAGTTAGTGGGGTTTTTTTTATACTAGTGCAGACATTATGCTGATATGATTTGACTCTACAAAAGCAACTACAAAATCAACACAAAGTTCCTTACCTTTATTCTGTAATGAAAGATCTCTATCCTGGTGGAAGTGATCTCATCCAGGATGACTCCACCCCATTTGCAGGGCACGAGGGCTGACCAAATCATGGAACTGATGTGTCTTTTACAGTCACAAATCTCACTATGGGAGATTTAGGAGTGACGTTTTAGATACTCTCCAACTTCTTCATTAAAAAATCATGTATTAGATAGTGTTCATCTCTCCAATAAAACTCATGCAGAAACTGTGAAGGTAAATTATGGTGGTTCAGGGCACAACACCTTATTAAGGCACTTCGTACTTTTTCTTCCTTGAATTTGTCACTGCTCTATATCTTTTGTAGCCGTTCACTCGATAAGAGTGAGATAATCGAGCTCGTGACTTCAGGTCAGTGATACTTCACACGTGCCAAATGACTTGAAGAGTTAAACAGTTCTAGCATCGCGTGCGCTCTTTCTTCAAAACTTGCTTTTCAGACAGACACATGAAAGCACAGTTATTAATCAAATACAAATTATACACCTGAGTAACACCTGACTTGTGTGTTTCTCCTTCTTCACACATGTGCACACAGAACAGATTAAAAGTCTTTACAGACTTAAAAGCTGGCTTTAAAATTGCTCTAATCTGACACTATGATTTACTGTGATCTCTAGTGGTCTAATGGTGTCTTTTTCTTTATGTGAATAAGCGTGTGTGTGTGTGTGTGTGTGTGTGTGTGTGTGTGCGTGTGCGTGAAAGAGTGAATGAGAAAAAGAGTGTGTGAGTTTAATAGAAGAGCAATTCTTTTGAAGTACATGTCTGCTCCACTTCAGCTATGTAAAGCATCGCTTCTCCCTCAGGCTTGGAGCATAAAATCAAACTGTGAATCACTCTGACAGCGGATAGTGCAGGTAAAGGTGCATGTGTGTACCACATACACACAATAGAGACAGGTGATACCCACTGGTATTACTCAGTCCATGACCTAGTAACACAGAGACTACAAACACGATACCAGAACTGATACTGACACTCTGTACTGTATGGCAACCAGAAGTGGTCAAAGTACTGTAAAATTACACTTATGTGAAAATATAGAGTAGCTAAAATCAAACCTTACAAAAATAATAAGAAGAATACAGACAGGTACCCTTAATATAGTAGAGAATAAAAGAAAAAGATGAAAATGTCATTTGAAATTAACATTTATTTCTTATCTAAAACTGTTTTTGTTGTCTTAAAGCATCTACATGATTTTGCTAGTCGTTTTTTTTTTGTTTGTTTGTTTACATTGATTCCCTTATATTTGGATGTTAAGCTAAAGTAATTGATTACCTGAGCCCAGTTAATTGATGTAGAGCACTTTGTCATTGCTTGAAAGAGAAAGAAAAAGCTTCAAGATCTCTAAGAAGGAATCTAAAAGGTGTAAAATTAAGCATGGGTTGAGAATCATCTGATTTTTCCAGTCCACTATGTACTATGCACTATGTGACACCAAACTACATGAGAGTCATGTGAAAGACTATGGGGGTTTTTACACCTGGTCACTTCATGCGTTTTCTGTGATCCGATAGCTATCTGATCGTAAAAAGACCAGGTCTAAACGCCCTCCGAAACGTTTTCGAGACGGATATAAATCTGATCGTTCAAACCACTTCACGAGGTGGTCTGGGACGCATTTAAGATGAAACTGGACAGGTGTAAATGAATGTGATTCGGAAGTACGTCACTCGCAGGTGACTCACGAGTCGTGCATCGAGCCAGAAACAAATAAATGTAAATGCTGTTTTTTTGTAGCATAACCGTCTTAACAAGTTTTTTCATCTTCTTTTTGATTGCATTCTGAAGACCGCATACACCAAAGCGTGTTCCATTTCAATTACCTCAAAAATGAGGTAAAATATATTTGCATTTTGGGCGGGAGTAGAAAGATCTCTATCGGATCAGAGAAAACACATGAAGTGACCAGGTGTAAAAACCCCCAGAAGCAGGCTTACCATGCATGAGATGTGGGCAGGAGGAGGGCAGCTATCAGAATAAAAGGGACTGGTGTACATGGGTTTAAGACGTTAAACCTTGCATTGGGATGGAAGGTTATACGGAACCACATGGACCAGGGAACCAGGAGAGGATATGACATTGGATTGACCATTCGCAGCACCTTGAAAAGTGCCGACAAACTGGTGGTGGTGGGAGGGTGTTGTCAGTTTACAGATCAAATCTGGGTGGGTCAAAACCAGAAAACCATGTGTCCAAGACAAATCAAAGATATGTACTGGTGATTGGCCTGGAGCTGCTGTACTGAGATGGCCATTGTAGGGCCTGAGACATCCTCATCCAGAAAAACCTACTCCGTCCACAAACCTTGTGCTGAGGTGACCCCAATCTCAGACTCCTGCTTCAGGAACAGGAGGAGATTGTACCTGAACTAGCACTCAAACAGGGACATCCTGGTAAAAGACCAGTGTTTTGTAAGAAGTTTAGGTAAAGGGATAAGGTTAGGTTAACATTTTCCCTGAGGACATTGTTGGGGATCTTTATTCAGGGCACAGGTGATACAAGCAGCCAAAAATACCCATGAATCTGCTTCCATGCAGGGCCACCAAAAGCACCTCTTGGTGAATTCCACGTTCAGTATTGTGCCTGGATGACCAGACAGGTAAGAACCTGGGTGCTTACAGAAGCAGGGACTAAAGTATTTTGGAAGGATCTCTTGGCTCTAGGAGACCCTGAGCATGAAGCCTTTGAGCTTAAAATAGGGTGAATATTTCTTAGTCAGGGCCACTAGAGGATCTAATATAGAGTTTAAACTGCAAATAAACCAAAAGTAAATGTTCATAAAGCCCAGAAAGTACTGTAGACGTGAACTATAGACATGAATGGAAGAGTGTAGGATAGTCAGCTTGTTGAGCCCCAGTAAACTATTTAGGTAGGTGTACTGTACATTAAAACTCTGTTCTGTTCTGACACCTACCTGAAATACTTAAACAGGCAGACATGAAGGACATAAGCTGACATTGCTCAGGGGTCTCACATACAGTGTCACCATTAAGGGTGGTTCAAGGTTGACCAGGATGGAATGGAAATCTTTGTGAATCAATGAAGTCCATTAATTTGCCAGGAGTCCACCAGAGAATGAAGGGTTTGGTCTTGGCTGCTCCAAGAAAAAGAGGTTGGAAGGAGGACCCCAACTTCAGGAGACCTCAGGGTGAAGGTCTTTGGAATTCCACAATGAGTGCTTCTGGTTCTACTGGCTCTCAGCAGTAGCACTATAACGATTACTACTTGACAGAGCTGGTGGAGTTCTTTGGCAGCCTCTCTGACAGCTATTGGATGCTCAAAGACTCTTCTCATCCCATCCATGAAAAAAAGACTGTTGCCCAGAATAGTACTTTTCCAGTGAGGAAGGTGATGATATATGCAATTTTTGACTGGTGAGAAATAAAATTGGATGCCTTTAACTAGAGATTGGGAAACATGGCATCTCATGGCATCCTCCTGGATTCCCATAATACATTTTTTTGTGGGCAGGTCAGCATGGTTTGCTGTGGGGGCTATTAGAGATAGGACTTGGGATTTGGCTTTGGTTAAGGAATCCTGTGGAATCAGGGCTGGTTTAGATGGCCCTTTCGTTGACACATGCAGAGAAATCCTGTACATAAAGAATGATCTCTGTCAGCAGCTGCTTGTGTTGCTCTATACCTGCTCCTTGATCAGCCAGTGCTATTGCATGTTTTTCCATTGTGGCCCCATTGACTAGCCAAGGTCAAGGATGGAGGTGGACTTTTGCTCTGCTGGGTGTATCTTGAGTATGGTGACCCTGAATGGAAATCCACTGCTCAATAAGCTAGGCTGGACCCAAGTGCAGATAATCTTTGCAAAATTTAAATGTCCAAAGCAAGCCAAACAGGCCACAAAATAAAATAAAAAAGACTCTAAAAAGGCAACAAATATAGTAACAAAGGCAAAGACTGTGGCTTAATACTCACATGAGAAACATAAGGGGTTCCACAGGGCTCGGTTCTGGGGCCATTACTCTTTTCGCTTTATCTGCTTCCCCTGGGATCCATCCTTAGACACCATCTAATTTCATTTCACTGTTATGCAGATGATACCCAAATCTACATACCTGTAAAGCAAAAGGAGGGTTCCTCCGTTGCACCTTTATTACATCTCGACTGGATTACTATAACATACTCTATATTGGTCTTAGCCAGTCTTCTTGGTCAATTAGTACAAAATGCTGCTGCACGTCTTTTGACTGTAAGCAAGGAAGTATGACCTTATAACACCATTTCTGGCCTCACTTCACCAGCTGCCAGTGTATTATAGTATTCAGTTTAAAGTGCTTTTATTTGTTTTTAAACCTTTCAATGGTCAGACCCTGACATACCTTATGGAACTGCTTGACCTCTACAGTCCTGCCCGTTGGATTTTCTAGCAGATTAAGGCCAAGTAAAGAAACAAGTAATGTACAGTACAAAGGCTCGATGTCCCCATCTTGTGACCAAAGTCTATACAGTTCAAAATCCTAACAGTGACGGAATGCTTCAGACTAGCTGTGTCAGGAATAAGATCCTGCAAAGCAAAACAAAAACTTTAAATTCGAAGGAGGCCAATGCTTGTTAAAGCTAATGGAGAGTGACATAGAACTTCTGTTTGGTTGCTCCCTGTGTTCTCCTGGTTAAGAAGCAAAAAAGGAAAAGAGAAAGGAGGAGTGTGGGGATTCTTGTAAATGATACAGTCCTAAACAACAACCACAGTAAATATGGAGAGACAGAGAGAGACTTCTCATCAAGTAAACTCTGATTATGTATCAGAGTTTACTTGATGAGAAGTCTCTCTCTGTCTCTCCAATTCTCTCTCTCACATATACAAAATCTGTCTTTTTCTGGTTTCCATGCTCATAGGTGATATCGTCAAACAGGCTTTGATCTCGTGCCAGAGCAAACAAAGCAAACATCAGGGACAGGAGAAAAGAGATAGAGAGGTAGAAGGTATAGATATTTCAGTTACTGTAAGTCTTAAAAGACTACTTCCCTTTAGGGTGCAAACAAGAGCACGAGACCTTGTGGAATGGAGACGTGATTGTGATTCACCACCTAGCTGTTTGAATGAACATGCAGCAACACTTTTGTGATTCATTGCGTTTATCATAGCATTTAAAGATAACAGAGGAATTAAGATATGATGATTAACAAAAAGCAGAAATCTGAAATAAATAAGAGCGAAACATCTATGCATGAACATAAGAGTATTACACACACAAGGTATTTACATAAACTCTTATACATTACTATTTTAAGTCAATATAATAATAAAGCATTTTATTTTTAATCTTCACGTCATTGACACCTTCAGGGTTCCTGAGCTTGGGTTACAGTCTGTGACCGTCTTAGTTTCTTATGTTCTCCCAGTGTCTGTAACATTCTGGATGGTGGATTGTCTAGGCCAAGTGTGTGTGTGTGTGTGTGTGTGTGTGTGTGAGGATGGTGAGCTATGACACCATTGACACTGTGCTTAAGTTAAAGCGGTTACTGATGTAAATACAGTTAATGAGAAACATATGAAGTTAGCATTTACAAGTTCAAGAGTATTTCCACACTCGACCCAATTAATCAAGTCTAAACAACAGATTCAGTTTGGCATAGATCAATTGGCATTTTCTGCAGAATGCAAAATGAGTGACTATGTTTATTTAAGCGAGGTTTATTTTATGTTATTTCATGCGTCACCAGGCTGACTCAAATGGATGGATGTACATGCACTGTTAAATAACAGAAATAGTCACTAAAAAATAGGGAAAGACAAAAGTATTGGGACAGTCACAAAAAAGGAGTGGGAAAAAAATGTCAGACAAAAATTCAACAGAGCAATAAGAGGAATTTCAGCGCTAAACATTATCAAGTTAAAAAAATGGACAATCACAGAATCAACATTAATGGCTTAGTAATTTCTAGTAAGCAGACACACGAATAGCACAGAACAAAACAGAGACCGAAACCACGGGAAAAAATAAGGCAACAAAGATGAAGTCTCAGCAATCATATACACAAGACAACAAATAAAGGTAGGAATTGTAACCAGAGACATAAGGAACAGGCGTGCAGTGAAGGGAATGGAATCAGGATCAGATGGGGCAACACGCGTGAGATTCAACACAAAAACCTGGTGGAAAATAAACAAAACCCCTGCTGAAAATGCCCCCTGGTGTTCCAAAAGCAATCGTCCAGCCATCCTGATATCCCCCCCAACACACACACACACACACACACACACACACCCAAAGCACGGCATCCTACGCAGCAACCTGTAACCAAGGGAGGGACACAGCAGCAAGTCCAAGACCAAGCCATTTAAGCCAAACAATAGGGCACTGGGTCTGTGACTGTCAGGAACAGCTAGTGCCTTCACAGAGAAAAGTCAGACCCATACACTGGGATTTTATTAAAATACACAAGAAACAGACATATGAATAACACGGAACAAAACGGAAACTGAAACCATGGGACAAAAATGAGGCAACTACGATGTGCCTAAGGTGTGCAGGGGCGGGTACGGAATGAGATCATGCGGGGCACCACACGTGAGATACAACACAAACAAAGACATGGCGGGAAATAAAATTAACCCCTGCCGAAAACCAACAGGGAATAGTCCAGCCATCCTAACAGGGAGACAGGTACACTGTTGTCTGTAAACATGGGAGTGCTGGTGGTTGCTGGGAGTTGATGTCACTCGCTGAGCATGGAGGTGACTTCTTTATCTTTTATCTTATACTGAAATCATTCTGTTTCCTTACTAGATTGCAATCCATTTACATTTAAGGCATCTGGCAGACGCCCTCATCTAGAGCAATTTACATAGACTTTTATCTGCCTTTGTGAAAACGTTTAAAAAATTAAACCCTCATTGCCCAAAAGTGTCTCGTCTTTACTTGCATTCGAGTAACTTATCCAGCCACTGAAGAGCTCATTTTCAGTGCCGGTCCCAAGCCCCGATATAAAGAAGGGCAGGAAGGGCATCCAGCATAAAACATGCACAAAATCAAATATACAGACCACATGATCGCTCCACACTGCTTCTACAAGTGTGATATACTGTAACGCCGGACGTTCTGGTGACTGTCATGGTGGTACAGGTGGTTCACTGCCACACCATTCTTCACCTGTGATCTTTGGATTTGTTCACATTAGGACCACCCAACATAAAATTCCACAGCTGATCTGCTCATTAATATTATCTGTCCTAGCCAGCAAGGTTTGTTTGAGGTGTTGAAAGCGGCAGTTTGGCGCTGAAAGAGCATTCCTTTACCTCTCTATCCTGTCTCATCATTCTCTGTCTGAAGTGTGACCCTAAACCCAACATGAACTCTGACCTTTCCCCTCTACCTTTTCTCCGCAAGCCCTACAGAAAGCTGGAATCCAGCCGACAGGGAAGACTCGTTCGCTCTCATACGTTTGCTGCTGCAGTTATTTGTTCACTTCTGAACAATCAGATAATGAGTGAAAGAAAGAAGATAAAACAAGCTGGGGCTGTGATAATGTACACATCACTGTATTTAGATTTATGCCTTTATTCTAAAACTGGGAAAAAGTTATATCATGCTTTTATTTAACATCCAAAAAATTGATTGTGTGCTAGATATAAATGAGATCAAATCGTCGAGTAAATGAATAACGTGCAGGAGAATTAAAAAACCCCTAAACAGTCACCTTATTATTATTATCATTTACTAACACTTTATTTGTAAGGTTCCTACATATACAGTGCATCTATGGTACATAATGCACGATATTTTATCAAACCAAATACAATAATCCTGGAGGTTTTCTGCAATCATGAGTTTTCTCTCTGAGATTATTAAAATACTGTATTATTTTTTAGCCAAGTTATTTGTACTAGCACAAATTTGTGAAAGTCAGTGAAGGCATGCATCATGCGTTAGCACAATAAGAGTGTTATAAACGTCAACACTTTAATATTAGGGCAAAAATAATTGAGCTAACAGCGTATGGGCTTAATTTTTTTAAAACAAATGGACTGTAATAAGTCTGTCTGTGTTTTACCCTGTTTCTGTCTGCTGTCTGCCGTTAATTGTTTGCTCTGCCCACTCATTGGCTACCATGGACACTGATTGAACTCCTTCTCTCCCTCAGGTGTGTTGTCTTAGTCTCTGATTGTCTCTGCGCTGTGATTGGTTCCTGTTTGTTATATATACTCTGTTTGTCCACTTCCCTGGTGTTGGTTGTTGTTACATGTTGGATGTTTGTGTCTATGTCTATGTTCCTATTTCCTGTTAGCTCTGTGTTCTGCCTTGTTCTGTCTGTTTAGCTGTTTCTTGTGTTTTGGACTATTAAACTTTAAAACTGCACTTGGATCCTCACTCGCCTTTGTCTCACCGCGACATGGATGAGCAGTGAATTCCACTCTTTTATAAGTATAGTGTAATAAGTATCGTCAAAATGGTCTTACTGATTCTTACGGTTTGTGATGTGTGATGTGTATCTCCCCTGAGATCGACTTTTTAGCCACGCTCCTTTACAGCTTCTTCTTTATTGAGTCCAACAATGTTATATTTCTATCGTTATATTTCTGTCCCTCTCATATAGCACTATGTGTATCTTCGGCATTGTTCTCAAACTGTCATGAACGACCAGTAGGTAAAAACAAGTAAATAGAAATGAAAAAAAAAAAGTAAATGATATCTCAGTCAGTTCACGATGAAAGATGCTAAAAACCTCCGATATCATTTTGATATAAGCATTATATAAAATATACAGCCTTGCATCCTCATGAAATTTTTATTGAAGTGTTATAAAGACACTATGCAGGTTCGTTTTAAATAAAGTCTTAGCTATAAGAATTGGGGGAGGGGGAGGGAATCTGATTGGTTATAAAAACTGATTAGTTATTTCTCTAAAACTGTTGTGGTTTTTATTTGTGTGTGTATTGTGTTAACTTTAAACACAAACATATCAAGAAAACCATTTTATGTGAAAGTCAGTAATGAGTTTCTTTCTCCGCTTGGATATTGGTGGACTATAAACAACACGTTAAACACCAAAAGAATTCAACAAAACGCTATTTCTAATGCTATCTATCATAATGTGGGGATGTGATAGCTTAGTGGTTCAGGTGTTAATCTACTGATGAGAAGGTTGAGAGTTTGAATCCCACTCCTGGGCCCTTGAGCAAGGCCCTTAACATTCAATTCCTTAGCCGCTTTAAATGTAAATAAGTATGTCTGTGAAATGGCAAAAAATGTGCAAATCTTGATGGGACACAGTGGAACACCCTCTAAAGGCCGGTTGTGCGATTGTTTAGGTTATGTTACTGATCTTACGTTTAATCAGGATTCGTGTAATCTTAGTTTCAAAGCGCTCTTCTTAACCGTGTGTGCTGACCTGTTCGATATCTCGTTCCTTTCCCTTCATCTCATCACTACAATGTCTTTCAGAATTCATGAGGCATGTTAATGCTTAGATATTGAAGATGAATTTTTTTTTATTTATTTATTTTTTTTATATGGATCCCATTAGCTGAAAGTCTGCGCAATCAGCTAGACTTTCTGGGGTCCAAAAAAAATAAATAAAAATAAATAAATTACATTACAACAATAACAACATTTCAATCATCACAATTGATATATATACACCAATACACATTACATATATATACACATACATACACATACGCATACTCATACATACATAAAGTCTGGTTTTGATTCATAACAGGACTAGACATAAATACAATATGATTTAAATAAATTGAAATGATGCCTTTGGGTTTGTTTTCCAACCTGGGGTTGAACCTGTGTTCTATTTATGCAAATTTACAATCATGAAATCATCAGAAAACTTTGAAAATCTCTTTTCAGCTGCATACCGTTGCAGAATCGAGCGAAATCTCCAGACTTCATTCACACACACACACACACACACACACACACACACACACACACACACACACACACACACACACACACACGACTCAATAACTCAATACCCAAGCTCTGATTTCACCTATAACCTATAAGAAGCTGCTGCTGTCTGGCCATGTCAGAATCGAGGGGGTCGCCTGGCGCCTGATGGCGAACAGCTGCGTCTGTTCCCTAAACACCGGCTCCCGTAGCTCACTCTGCGGCTAGCGGTCAGCGCTTATGCTAACTCTAAGTCCCCGTAAACCCCTGTGGGGTTAGCTGATACTTCCACTCAGCAGGAGAAATATAAAGTGGGAGTTGAAGACGAAGAGAGAAGAGATATATGACTGGGCCAATTAATCACACAGAAAATTCACAAGAGTTCAAATACACGAGGGCAGGATTGTCCGATCTCGTTGCTGGAAGACTGCGAGAGTCCGTCATAGCCTAACTTTTAAGAAAATATGTTTATATTTACAGTATATTCAATTCTGATGTGTTTAGAAAGTCTGTGGCTAAATTCATTAATTCGTTGGTGATGTATTTTCACTATTCCTGTGGGAAATTAGCGCTTATGCATGTCAACGCTAGCGCATTCATGATGGGTTTAACAAGAGAGAGACATTTTCAGAGTTCATCAAAGAAACAGTGGACTTAGTGTCCCAGAATGTAATGCTGCTACAGGACATGACAGAGATTAGTTAGAGATTAAGTAAGGGTTAAATCACACTGCACCAATATCAACAGGGTTTCAAACGGCATTGTGGGAAAACGAGGTGAAATCCAAGAATGAAAAATAGTTTAAACAACAACATCAACAACAACAACAACAACACACTAGAAGCTCATATGTTCATTATTAAGGTTAACATAAACTTCATGATTTTTTTCTATCCATTATTACAATTATTTAAAAGGGAACGTGAGAACATGTCGTTGAAACTTGTCACATTGCGCAAGTCCTGAGACAAGTTGATGCATTGTGTGTGTAAAGGTAAAGAGCTGTATTGTGTTGTGGGTTAAACAAGCACACAGATGTAGTGAAAGCTAACAGAAGTGATGAGTCAGGCAGCAATTAGCTCTTGCACAACGTTCTAACAAACCCATTACTGAAGCTTTTTTAGCTAAATGAGAGGCAGTGATGACAAACAGATCGCTTCTTTTTTGTGTCTTTTCACTATTTCTCTCTCTGACTTCTTTTTTCTCACACCAAAGGAATGTTACAAGTGACAACTAGCATAATTGAAATCAAATACATGACAAGCTAATTATGTGTATGAATACATACATATAAAAATCATTGAGTATTAAGAATCTGCTAATCAGTGACTAGATTAAAGGTAAGTGGATTTTAAAATGTGGTAACATTTGTGTCAGAGATGGGGGACTCGAGTCATATGACTTGACTCGAGTCAGACTTAAGTCGCAAATTTGAGACTTGATACTTGCTTGACAAATGGGGGGCACGGTGGCTTAGTGGTTAGCACGTTTGCCTCACACCTCCAGGGTTGGGGGTTCGATTCCCGCCTCCGCCTTGTGTGTGTGGAGTTTGCATGTTCTTCCCGTGCCTCGGGGGTTTCCTCCGGGTACTCCGGTTTCCTCCTCCGGTCCAAAGACATGCATGGTAGGTTGATTGGCAGCTCTGGAAAATTGTCCGTAGTGTGTGTGATTGCGTGAGTGAATGAGAGTATGTTGGGTTGGCACTCCGTCCAGGGTGTATCCTGCCTTGATGCCCGATGAAGCCTGAGACTCCCCGTGCACAGGCTCCCCGTGACCCGAGCTAGTTCGGATAAGCGGTAGAAAATGAGTGAGTGAGTGAGAGAGAGAGAGACTTGCTTGACAAATATTAAAAAAAGACTCGACTTGACTTTGACTTGACATTCATGACTTGAGACTTGACTCGGACTTGCACATGTGTGACTTACTCCCACCTCTGATTTGTGTAACAAAGAAAGAATAGTTGTGTAACAGAAAAATGTCTAAACCTTCTTGTGATATGGTGAATTTTTTTTTAGAGATATTTACAAATACATATAATCGAGTAATACAAGTAGCGTAATCTTTGTAACGGTTACTGTGCTTCGTGGTTTGGTGTTTGTGTTTAGGACGAAGTTTTAATCAAAGAATTGAACGCAAACATTTGGGAAGATAAAACAATGAAACATTATAATTGTTTGTATTTGCAAAATAGGACACTCCAGACTTTGTGTTACACTATAATATTTCCCTTGGGGTCGGGGGAGGGTTGAAATAGAGAGGTGTTGGGGGAGGGGCAAGCAATCTGATTGGTCAGAATGTCTGGATGGTTATTTTCCTATAGCTGCACGGTGTTCGAACACAAACATATTAATTAAACAGTTATTCATTTGGGTGAAAGTCACTAATGAAAGTCACTAATTGCTTGTGACCACTTTATTAACGGCTATGAATATTTGAAACAAATATATATTGACATTGCTCGTGCTCTGTTCAAATAAACATTAACTCACCTGTCGTAGCGCTTGTGTGTGGACGTGTGAACTACGTTACCATACGGAATCCAATCAAATTCCTCAAGACGCTCAGTCACACTTTAAATAACTGTCACGAAAAGCCTATGATGTTATTATCAAACACCACATAAAAAAAAAATCTTTGTATGTTTGTTTTATTTTTGTTTTTTTTCTGCTACTGTGCTCAGTGAATACTGAATAGCGCCGTTTGACTGCGGCCTTTTGAAAGCGCTCGTGTTGACAGTGTAAACAGTTGAGAGCTAAACAGACTGTAAAGTCACAGCTGGAACCGGCTTTATCCGCACTCACATGCACACGCACACACACACACACACACGCACAAACACGCCACTTTAATTACAAAGAAAGGGTATCGTATCTATGAAGCGAACAAACAAATCCAAAAAGCGTGCCATAATGCAAGCCCACGTGGATTGTGCTTTGTGTTTAATTAAATTAAATGATGTCAATTTCTTGGTGGTGCTTCAGTGGATGATCAGATATCTGTGTGTGTGTGTGTGTGTGTGTATATGTGTGTACTTGTGTGCGTGTTTTCTGTGTCAGTGAGGTTTTTAATTGTCGTCAAAGAGGTTCTATTAACTTATTATAATCTCTCTCTCTCTCTCTCTCTCTCTCTCTCTCTCTCTCTTTCTCTCTCTCTCTGTCCTTGACTCCGTTCAGCATGCAATTACCCCAGATAATAATTAGCTTTCTTCCTGTGACCACAGATATTTGCTCAGATAAAGATGGAGCAAGACTTACAAATACACACAACCCTACACGTGCATGCACACACAAACACACACACACACACGCATACACACATTGAACCTGTCCTACAGGTAGTTCGTTACAGGTCTGGTTTGTCCTGCTTTGTAGACAAGAGCAGCTGAACAGAACATGCTGTAACAAGCAGTGCAGTGTTTCCTAACGGCTCAGCGCACGTGTTACGTAAAAGTCAAACTCACGCCAAAGGAGCTTTCTCTTCTTACTGCTTTTATCTCCAGAAGAAAAAAATCATAACATGCTAATTATTAAGAGTCTGAAGATTCAGATATGATGTAGTAACTAATGTAATTAATCCTATCTAAAATACAGCACCTTCTTTCCTGCTCTCTTTCACTTCTTTGTCTTTGTCTTTAGCGTCTTTGTGGGTTTTTTTCTTCTACATGTTGGCCCATGGAGTTCTCTATGGAATTATGGATTATGGTACAAAGAAAGTAAGAATGAGTCAGAAAGAGAAAGCACAATATACCTGTATATAACAGGTCAGGCCATGTCTTCTCTCCTCTGACATTTCACACTAACTAGCTGAGGGTTTGTCTTCATTCAAACCTCTTTATTGGACCATAAAAATATTTGGTAGAAAGATAACTGTGTGCAAGTCTGGAAAACACCCACACACACTCATTTACACACTCGTGCACAAACTCCACACAGGCACAAACCTGAGCCCAGGATTAAACCTGGAGTTGTCGAGCGGTAACACAAGTGATACCAATGAATGCACAATGCACAATATGGCTGTTGATCTACCAGGTTGTTGTTCTAGCACATTGTTGTTCTGGCATATCCAGCTGTTTTTAGGTCTACTGTTAATTATAAGGTTCTAAACCTTTTATTTTTACTTTTAGGTGCTAAATCAAGAACATCATGAACACATGAACACATGAAGGCATTAATTAGAATAATCGTCTGAGCAGGTTGGATGCCGATAAAGAAAACAGGATTATCGTGAATTTCGAGTCGTGTTTGAAAATGAAACAGATTATTTGTTGTGTAGCTTTTCATGGGTCTCAGAGGAATCATCCTCATCCTCATGATGGTTGATCTCAGGGAGATCTTCCTCACTTTGTGACAATGTTGATATTGGTGAAAGTGCTATACAAATAAAATTTGATGTTAATTGAACTGAATTCAATTGAATTGAATTGATATGAATTGACTGAAACATTTCTCTTTTGGTCCAGTGTTGTAGAAACGCTTCAGAATGTTATCTAAACACACCTAAAATTTCATTTATAAAAAAATCTGGGTCTGAAATCTTGATTGACTGAAGCAAATTCAACTATTTTCTTTTTCCATCTTTGTCATCCCTTGTTTTTTTTGCTGTGAGTGGTGGATCGTATAACCTAAACCCAGACTGGAGACAAATGTGTCTTACAGGAACTATATCTCATTGACAGAGAGAAAAGAAGAGAGAGAGAGAGAGAGAGAGAGAGAGAGAGAGACAGATGAACCTGAACATATAAAGTTTTCTCATAGAGGTCAGAGGGCGGTCAATGATCTCTCTGCTCTCTGACACCAAAAAGCCAGACAGAGACATCACTCCGTTCCCTTCATTCAGTACCATTAACTTCATTTACGTTGCTTATGGACTAAGTTGTGGGCGACTAGTTTCCAACCAGTGATCATGGTGAACTACAGTGTTTTTTTTTTTATTATAAATGATATTAATATCCAAAAAATAAATACAATAAATATCCATCCATTTATGTTTAGAGACACTTATCCAACACAGAGTCACAGGTGAATGAGTCTGTGTGTGTGTGTGTGTGTGTGTGTGTGAGTGAATGAAAATGAGTGAGTCTGTGTGTGAGTGTGAATGAGTGTGTGAATGTAAATGATTGTGTCTGTGTGTTTGTGTGTGTGCATCTGTAAATGTGTGTGTACGTGAATAAGTGTGTGTGTGAATGTAACTGAGCATGTGTGTGTAAGTGTGAATGTGTGTGTGTGTGTGTGTGTGTATGTGAATGAATGTTTGTGTGTGTGTGTTATATCTCAGTGTTCTTGTGTGTACACATAAAACAGTGTTGTACACTTTACTCTCCTTGTGATGGATGCATCAACGACTGTTCTAAACATGCTCCTGCATTAATGAATTTAAATAAAATCTTTAAAAAGTGTGTGTGTCTGGGTGTGTCTGGGTGTGTGTGTGTGTGTGTGTGTGTGTGTGAAACGGAACTGAAAATCCCTACAGCTATTTGCTAATCCCTTATCAATCAGATTGATTGATTATAAAGCCTTTGCGGAATGTCACTCTGTGTGTTAAAGCCACAGCATTAACACACCCACACACATCACACACACACTCACAAACACATATTACACACACACACATATCACACACACACACACACACACACTGCCTCACATCCTGCACCATTTCCTCAAAGAAACATTGTTACTTAGAGTTGGGTTTGATTAAGATTTTAACACACTAATACTTAAAGCCCTACACTGAAGGTTTTAAAGTATGTGTGTGTGTGTGTGTGTGTGTGTGTGTGTGTGTGTGTGTGTGTGTGTGTGTGTGTGTGTGTGTGTGTAGCCTTTTCCAGACTGAACACTGGAATTCTCACACAGAAGAGACTTAAGCCAAAAGCAGTAGCACATGTGGAAATGCTTTCAGCATCACCTTTAACATTCCTGTTGGCAGTCAGGAGAAGAGAAGAGAAGAGAAGAGAAGACAAGAGAAGAGAAGAGAAGAGGAGAGAAGAGAAGAGGGAGTGAATAAAACAGTGAGCTTTGCCAAGAAATACGGTCCTCTCAGCTGTTTCCTTCAGTCTCTCTTGCCAACAGTGCTGCTATTGCTCTCTATCTCCCTCTCTCTCTCTCTATCTCCCTCTCTCTCTCTCTCTCTCTCTCTCTGATCTACACATCTGTCCCTTAGATCAAGGGGTGGCACTGGAGGACCCGCACTATGTGTAGCAGCTCTTTATTGCCCATGTAAATTGCTGGAATGTTCTTGTAACAGCCATGGGAGTGTTGGTGTTCCTCAAAGGCCCTGATTATGTATCACACACACTACTGAGGAGAGGAGAGCCACCCTGCATGTGGGAGTGTAAAACACAGCCTTGTATTTACCACTTTGTGGGACTGCATGATTTTCCAAACACCTGGAGATTTGTCTATAAATATATCTATTCATAACAAAAAGGATCTAAAAGAAAAAATCCTAAAAGTATAAAATCATGGATTAGTGACCAAGAGTAACGGACAAGTCAGCGGAAATACCCCAAGAGGATACTATTACAGGAGGCTGTGTGTGTTTACGGGGGTGTGTGGGTGGGAACATGTGTGGGCTGCCATGTGTTTCCGTCCGATCACTGGGTACACGGGATTTGTTGGGTTTTCTAAGTATCAAGGACTCAGGTCACTAGGGTTGTTTTAAGGAAGAGCGCAGAGGCATTCGCTGAACCATAAAGACAATTAGACCGCTGGATTTATTGACAAGAGGTTATCTATGAAGTATGACAGCAAACACACACACACACACACACACACACTTAGAAACACAAACATTGACCTGAATGCAAAAGAGATCCGAACTGATGAACAATGGAAAAAAAAGTGTGTTTTTACACACTGAGAGAGAAATTAGTAGCAGTATGATTCATAAAAACATTCCAGACTGAGATTTTTTCTCTCTTGTCTGTGTGTATACATGTGTGTGTATTTGTGTGTGAGTTAATGTAATTCTCAGACACACATTCTGCATGGATGACGCGGTGTTCTACTCATGTGTCATATGGAGCCAGAGCTTTAGTTCCGCTTCCATGTGTGTAGAAGTGTGTGTGTGTGTGTGTGTGTGTGTGTGGTGTCATACATCCACACATGCTCAAATCAGGGGGTTTCCAGCAAGTCGGATATGTTTTATGTGAGACTCTCACACACACACACACACACACACACACACACACACACACACACACACACACACACACACTTGATTCACATGCTGGACATTTTCTACATTTTTCTATCTTTTTTTTATTGTACATTTTTATTCAAATAAGCAACTATTGGGCCATCGATCGAGACCATGAGCCCTCATGTACGAGTACGGTTGTCACAAATGCAGTGTAAAGTGCTAACATCTTTGTATATACGGTTGATATTAAAAGTCTACACACCCCTTTCTTTTATGGGCAAAATAATCTGTTGTATAACTACAAACACACATTAACCCTTGTGTGTTGTTCGTATTTTTGTTACTCAGCCAGTGTTGGTGGGTCTGTTTGACCCGCTGCGTTTTTGGGTTTTTAATTCAACACAATCAAAAATTTGATGTTAAAATACTCTACAGATGTTTACTTCATCCCAATTACAAGCAATATAAACAGAATATATGGTTAATATTTGCCCTTTAGCTTTATTACATCACATTTTTTAATTAAAGTGCTACTCATTTTTTGTTGTTTTTTAATAAAATGTAATAAATAAAAGTTATTTTACTCATAATAAAGTTATGAGTGGGAAAAAAATCAACAAATTTACAAGGAAGCAAAGTTTTTCAAAACTATTGATGTTTATGAATATGGGTCCCACAGACCTGAACAACATACAAGGGTTAATTAATACTTTTGGGTAAAAGTCTATCAACTTCCTTTGCATTATTCCAGACTGATGAGATTGTTAGTGGATCTCCTGAACACAACCCTCAAGTCAGTCGGTCCACAGATATCTGATAGGATTTTAGATCTGACACGTTTTTTGCATTCCGAAGACGTCCCTTTGTCGAACAGAGTTCGTGATTTTGGGTTGTTACGGTGATGGAAGTTGAAATTCTTCTTCATCTGCATCCGGATAAAAGGGTCCTGCAGATTTTGTACTTGGGACGATCTGTGATCTAGAACCACAGCCTCATAGTATGGTGGTGGTGCGATGCCGCCACCACCATGCTTCACCAGCCATATCTTTATGAATCATGCCCAAAAAAAAAGTTTGACTAAATTTTGCCACATGGTTTGGTGTGAATTTAGAAATTTTCATAAGAGATTGCTGATATATGCGTCTGTGGTACCTACCAGATATTCTGCTCTAATGTTGGACTCATGGTGACTTAGGTTCATCTTGTCCTTTCGGCAGTCATAAGAAACTCCTATGAGTTTATGATAATCACTTTTGAACTTCAGCTTGAATGTGATTGGTTCATTCTGAGCATGGTCACATGACCCATTATGAAACTCATTCTTTTGTTTTCTTTTTCTTTATTTTGCTTGTTGTACCACATTAAAGGTGGATAAATATCTGTTTTTTGTTTTCTTTAAGTCCGAAAAATCAGGGTTGTTCTTTTTATAGTGAAAAGCCTTAAATTACACAGTCGTGTCTTAACATGATGTCATATATGTTGGTTGTCTGGAAGCCAACACATTGAAGAGTCATAAAAATTTGTGAAAAAAAAAAAAAAGTGTTCAAATTCAAATTCACCTCGCTTAAAGATTTTAGCAGCTTTAATATGAAACCCCCAAAGAAATAATCTTCTGTTTACATTTCCCTAAAGATCAGGGTTTCAGTTTTCCTTCTTTTTTTTTTAGAGCAGGTTTATCAGGTCTGTAAACACACGTTGGCGGTTACAGACCTGTGCCTTCTACAGCTGATAACATTCCCAGTCCTGTGGGAATTTTCACCAGCACACGGATCACAGCGTGGAGCCGGAAGAAGGCCTTGATCCTGTGACACACCCTCCTACACATACACACACAAACACACACACAATCAAAGACACCCCCGTTCTCTGGAATGTCATAGATTGGAATTCCTCCAGGAGTGAGGTTACAGGACAGGGAACAGGAGATGCTCCTCACACCTCCCTACACATCCCCCATGATCCTTCCATTATCAGTGAAAATCATCACAGAATGAACGAAAGGTCAAACGGTAACCAACACACATCATCCATCCGACTTTAATATGACTTAATCTATGGATTAACAACAACAAAAAAATATTTTATTTGCATCGCATTTAATAGTGCGCTGCACGAATGAGTCCGAAATCCAGGAAGTTAGTCAGCATATTAGCACTTCCTGTTTCATCGTCCTGAAATGGGTGTCTTTTTTTTTTTTTTAAAAAAAGTTTTCTGTTCAATGCCTGAAATAAACTCTGTGATTAAGATATCTTCACGTCTTATTCTCCGAGATTAAAATACCTCAGTAAAGTAAGTTTAAGTAAGTTTTCCGGGCTCGTAATGTTTTTAAGCTTTTCTAAAAAAAAAAGCCGAACAAGTAGCTAAACGTCGTTATGCTGAACTAGCACACGGAAAACACATTATTTACATTTACAGCATTTAGCAGACGCCCATATCCAGAGCAACTTACATTTTTTTTTAATCTCATTTTTATACAACTGAGCAATTGAGGGTTAAGGGCCTTGCTCAGGGGCCCAGCAACCTTCCGACTGGTAGCCCAACACCTTAACCACTAGGCTACCACATCCCATTCATTCATTTTCTACCGCTTATCCGAACTATCTCGGGTCACGGGGAGCCTGTGCCTATCTCAGGCGTCATCGGGCATCAAGGCAGGATACACCCTGGACGGAGTGCCAACCCATCGCAGGGCACACACACACACTCATTCACTCACGCAATCACACACTACGGACAATTTTCCAGAGATGCCAATCAACCTACCATGCATGTCTTTGGACCGGGGGAGGAAACCGGAGTACCCGGAGGAAACCCCCGAGGCACGGGGAGATCATGCAAACTCCACACACACAAGGAGGAGGTGGGAATCGAACCCCCAACCCTGGAGGTGTGAGGCGAACGTGCTAACCACTAAGCCACCGTGCCCCCCGCTACCACATCCCACAACACCAAAATTTATATCACACTTTTTATTTGTAAAATATTTCAGTTTTCGAATTTAATGAAACCCCCACTTTAAGACCTTAGGTTGTAGTGAAAAAAAAACTATATTTATTTATATATATATATATATATATATATATATATATATATATATATATATATATATATATATATATATATATATAAAAAACTATATTTATTTATATATATATATATATATATATATATATATATATATATATATATATATATATATATATATATATATATATATAATGTATTTTTCCTGTCATTTAACTTCAAGTGAAAGTAAACTGAAGGCTGTTTGCAGTAACAACAGAAAGTAAAAAGTTTTTTTTTCTCAGAATTTCTACAAAAGATGTGACAGATACTATAAATAGAACTCTAAACGGATAAAACATAAAGCATTTTATTTTTGTTTAATTGCTGCGGTATTAAATGAGGAGTCACAGTTCTTAATGATCTCTAATTAATAATTCTTCTCTCTCCCCCGTCTTATTTGCATGAACCCGTCTTCCCTCTCACACACCTGCCCTAAAGAACTTCGTCCAGACCTGATTTCTGTGTCCGTTTCCTTAAGCGTTGTTTATATTACTAACAACAGCGATCAAGATAAGATACATGGAGTAGTTATGCAAACACACTGCACAGCTGGAACATCTGTAAAAGAAAAATAGACGAGCTCAGGACGTGTAGCGCTGAGAGGCAGGTATTTATGTGTACGTATACATGTGTGTGTTTTTACGGGTTCGGTAAACTTAGCAGGAGGCTCAGTGAGAGTGTGTGTGTGTGAGAGAGAGAGAGAGTGTGTGAGTGTTTGGTTTTAAAGCCTAGTGATTAAACTAATTATGAAATACTTTTCAAAGTCATTGTTGAATATATGAGTGTGTGTGTGTGTTTATGTGTGTGTGTGTGTGTGTGTGTGTGTATGTGTAAGCACGTGTGTCTCCATTTCCTAACTCATTAAAGTCAGTAAAAGGTCCCAAGAGAAGAGAAGGAGCAGGAAGTGAGGCATCCTCTCCTGCAGCGTGTGTTACTATATTCGCTTATAAGTCGGCGCCTTTCACTTCTCCACAGGAAGCCAGCAGAATGAGGCGGCGCCGGAACGTGACAAAGCATAGGTGTGTGTGTGTGTGTGTGTGTGTGTGTGTGTGTGTGTGTGTGTGTGCTGGTGTCCACATGTGCAAGTGTGTGTGAGAGTGTTAAGAGGATGTTAGTTTAAAGGTGATATTCCCAATGAGATTTTTTTTGCCTCTGTAACAATGAGAGAACTTTTTTGTCTACTTCCTTTGAGCCTTTATTGGGAAAATCCCCCCACACAGACACTCAGACACCCACCGACACATACACACACACACACACACATGCAGACAAGTGCAACAGGAACAAATGGAAAGGAGGAGCGACATGCTGAAAGACAACATCCATGTCTCCACACAAAGAAAGACCGGATAAAGTTGCAGTGCTAATTGTGCTCTCGTAGAAACACACACACACACCCACAAACACACCCACACACACACGCTCGGACTTCCTCTGTAATGAAAATGATGTAGGGAAATTAAGCTTCATTACAGAACAAATCACGGCTGCTGAGGTCAAGTAGGGTTTTAGTGTGTTCTGGTTTGCAGGAAATAAAGAATATATATATATATATATATATATATATATATATATATATATATATATATATATATATATATATATATATATATAAATAAATAAACATTTTATATTTAAAAAAGTCTTTAAAAAAAACGAGAAACAAATCAAACTTGTTCAATTTTATAAATTGTTAATCCATTACACTGAAGCAAATTAGCTTTTTTTTCTCTCTCAAACAGTGTGTGTGTGTGTGTGTGTGTGTGTGTGTGGATGTAATTTTCTCTCTGCTAATTTGCTGGCATTTGGTTGTTAGTTTGCTGTAATCGTTGCTGGCCCCCTCTAGGGAAAATTGTGTTTGGTGTTTGGTGCGACTCAATCACAGATGAAACAGTGGTAGCACTCGTGGAAAAAAGAAAGAAAGAAAAAAAGAGTTAAATAAACAAGTTTGAAGCGAAATGATTTGCAGGTGTGAGCAGTCGGGCAGCGTCTGCGGTAGGGCCCGGAGTCGATCCCTGAGGTACGCCTACAAGTTATAGATGAACAGCATGACCTGCGTCGCTTGGACGGTTATGTAATTGCCTCAGCTGCTGCTGGAGCTCAAACGTACGCAGGAAGGTGATGACGGTTAAATCGAACCAGGAGCTAGAGCTTTCTTTTTACTTTAGGTTCTATATCCTAAGCTTTAAAATGTTGTTGTGAACGTGAAACAAGCTTCATTTGGCTGCTTGTGAGAATACAGTCATCACTTGTGTCTGACATCTGGCCCTTAAACGCCTGATTGACCTTGGGCAGAACACGGTGATAGGCGCCACAGAGACACAACAGTTTTTGTGGTCGTTAGAGCATCTAATAACTTGCCATCATACATCTATCAAAGCTAGCTGACCTTGTCGGACCTCTGGTGCCCTCTGAGGTCATTTCCTGAGCCTGCAGGGACTCCTTCCTTGTTATACATCTGATGAGACACAGGTTGTTGGGTGAAAAGACACAAAAGACTGTTTCTGTCACACACACACACAGACACACACACACACACACACAGAGGAAATAGTTCTTGCTATCTGAGATTTAGCAGACAAAGTAAGAAAACAACTTTTGTCTTTTGCTGAGACAAATGATTTTAATTCAGTATTTCTGAGTAAGTTTTGACATATAGGACAGTGTCATGATTAGTGTGATATGAGTGTGTTATGAACTGAATCCTTGTTCTGTAAAATTCTCTAGCTGTGTGTGTGTGTGTGTGTGAGTGTGTGTGTGTGTGTGTGGCCAAATCTCTGGCCAGTGGGGTTTCATGTGAATGTACAATGTGTGTGTGAGACATCTCTGCTATGCACGGTCACATATCCACACGGCCACTTCCTAACTCTGACATTTTCCACTGCTAGATAAAAGGAACGTCAGTGGATGCCATTCCCATTCCAGGCGTGAACTCCTACTGGTCAGCCTGATCACACACACATAAATACACCCACACACATACACATACACACACACACATATACACCCACACACATACACATATACACACACACACATACACATATACACACACACATACTGTATATACACACACACACACACACACACACATACTCATACTGTATATACACCCACACACATGCACACACACACATACTTACACACAGACACATACACACATACTGTATTTACACCCCCCATACACACAGCTAGAGAATTTGCCTTTATTCTACCATATTTCTGTCTTTCACCTTGACTTTGTCTGTCCCTCTCTTCTACTCTGTTTCTGTCTGTCTCTTTCCTCTCTCTCTCTCTCTGTCTCTCTTACGGTTTCTTGTCCTTCTCTTTTCTACTCCATTTCTGTCTCTTTCTGTCTCTTTCCTATGATTTATTTGTCTCTCTCTCTTTCTCTCTCTCTTTCATCTTCTCTGCTTCTGTCCATCTCTCACCTTTTCTTTGTCTGTCTTTCTTCTACTCTGTTCGTTTGTCTCTCACTTCATATTTAGTGTCTTTCTTCGGAACTTTTTCTGTCTCTTACTCATCTACTCCCTTTCTACCTGTCTTTTGACTTTAATTGTCTTTATTCTACAGTGTTTCTGTTTGTCTTTCTTTTATTCAGTCTCTTCCCGTCTCTCTCCTTGACTTTGTCCGTCTCTCTTCTACTCTCTTCCTTTCTCTCTCTCTCTTTTTAGTACTTGTTCATCAAGTTAAAGAATGATGCAGAAAGACAGAACTGTCTGAGACGGACTGCTACAAAATATTAACCATCGCTTTCTATCCAATAAGAACCAAGGGACAAAAACTGTGACATTATGTAAAAAACCCACAAAGAAATGTATACCAGCTGGAGAGCTCAACACACAAGGTTCTGGTTGTTTTTTCTGTGTTGAAAGGACGATGCGAACTTCAGACAGAAGCCTGTTATTTTCGCTGGACGAATCACAGGGAACGTGACGGTGCTTGTGAAATTCGTGTGATTCCAGACAGTGTTACATAACACACCATAGCTAGGCTCAAGAAGCTTAATTGAACCGGCTCTCCGCTAGCTCGCTTGTTTCATCCATAAACCCCTGCGCTAGGACTGTAAAGCAATAGCAGCAGTTGATCACAGAAGATCTTTTAAGTTACGATCCTCCCACTTGATGGTATCAACTGAGATTTAAATTTTCCTTGAGCACGCCTAGCTCTGATTGCGGATACAGACGGGTGCTTATTTACTGTGCTTAAGAAGTTGTCTCTGTTCTTATGCCATAGGAGACAGATTATTACATCAGGGAAGTCTGGATTTATTCATTTTCAAAACACAAACACACACACACTCACACACACATGGAATAGTGTGTATTCTCTGAGTCAGTGCAGCTTGAAAGCGGCCTCTTAAGCTCTTGCAGTTCTGTGTGGTTTTCGAGCAACTGCGTAATTAGAAGTCTGAGCAAGTGAGAGCTTTTCTAATGCTGTACTTAGCGAAAGCCAGCTCTGTTATCAGCCTTGTACTTACTGACGATTACACGAGGGAGGGCTGCTGACAGAACGGAACAGAATCCAGCGGGGCGACTTCACAAACAAAATAAGCGTCCCGTCGTCCTGTTTACTTTCGTGGG
>NC_083471.1:6508432-6573432 GCF_030014155.1 Tachysurus vachellii | reverse complement strand
CCATTAAACAGGGCCTACAGGAGAGCCTAGGCCTGTTGTCCTCCATTAAACAAAGCCTACAGGAGAACATGGACCTGCTGCTCTCTATTGAACAGGGTCTACAGTAGAACATGGACCTGCTGCTCTCCATTGAACAGGGTCTACAGTAGAACATGGACCTGCTGCTCTCCATTTTACAGGGTCTACAGTAGAACATGGACCTGCTGCTCTCCATTGAACATGGTCTACAGTAGAACATGGACCTGCTGCTCTCCATTGAACATGGTCTACAGTAGAACATGGACCTGCTGCTCTCCATTTTACAGGGTCTACAGTAGAACATGGACCTGCTGCTCTCCATTGAACAGGGTCTACAGTAGAACATGGACCTGCTGCTCTCCATTTTACAGGGTCTACAGTAGAACATGGACCTGCTGCTCTCCATTGAACAGGGTCTACAATAGAACATGGACCTGCTGCTCTCCATTTTACAGGGTCTACAGTAGAACATGGACCTGCTGCTCTCCATTGAACAGGGTCTACAGTAGAACATGGACCTGCTGCTCTCTATTGAACAGGGTCTACAGTAGAACATGGACCTGCTGCTCTCCATTGAACAGGGTCTACAGTAGAACATGGACCTGCTGCTCTCCATTGAAAAGGGTCAACAGCAGGACCTGAACTTGTTGTTATCCACTGAACAGGACCTACAGGGGAACCTGGACCTGCTGCACTACATTGAACAGGGAATACAGGAGAGCCTAGACCTGTTTTCCTTCACTGAACAGGGTCTACAGGAGAAACTGGACCTGATGTACTCTATTGAACAGGGCCTAGAAGAGAGCTTTGGACCTACTGCACGTCACTGAACAGAGCCTGGACCTTAAGTGACCCCACACCCCAACCCTTAAACAGGGCTGACAGCAAAGTCTGGATTATCTGCCACAAAATAAACAGAGTTTCCTACTAAACAAGCTGGGCTTTCCATACTAAACAGTACAACACAACCAGAATAGTGCCTGGACCTGGCGTCCTTACCAAACACAGCCTACTGGACAAACAGGACTTGCTCAGTAACTTGTTCAAAGCATGGACCTGAAAATGTTCTTGATGAACAAAAAGTAGAAAACAAATTGGACCTTTCATAGTCTAGAGATGAATGTGGCATGGAGCAAATCTTGAACCTTCTTTTCCCAAGTGACCAGGGTCTACAGACTGTGGTCTCCTCCACACTAAATATGTGACACACTAAGTGGCTTACATACCATCAAGATTTGAAAATTGTGAGGAATGTCCAATCATGTCCTCAGTGGCACATCACAAACTCTCGATCAATGGCGATCAATGTATCGTTTCTGAAATCAATATAAATCCATGCAGAGCAAAAAAGTGTCTTGTCAACCGAGAACTGCCAGAAACAAATCTCTGAGGAGCTTCTATGGTTTCTTTGGAAAAAAAAAATTATTCTATTGCAGTAGTCCTCTTTAATGGAGGTGGGAATGCGTAGTACAATACAATAAAGTACAATACGTACCCTTATTTACCTTATTGAAGAAAAGGTGTAAAGGTGAGTAACTTTTTACACGTGTTATAACTGGACAATAATACTTCATATAATCAATTGTGGTGTCTTATATACGCATCTTATAAGAGCTTGGGCTATTTTGTTTTATTTGTCACTTAACATACAAATATTCACTCAGTAATGTGAGCTTTTGGTAGTATAAATACGTGTTTGCGAGAGAGAGAGCACGAGATAGAGAGAGAGAGAGAGAGAGAGAGAGAGAGAGAGAGAGAGAGAGAGAGAGAAATAAACATTTTTCTTAACCTTTCTTCAAAACACCTCAGGATCTTGTGCAGTATAACTGCTCAAATGCATACATCTACTACACAGAGTGAAAGGAGCGAGAGAGAGAGAGAGAGAGAGAGAGAGAGGTGGTTTTGGGTTATGGGGGAGAGAAAGACTGAGTTCCCAGAAGGACCCACAGGACACATATCAAAGCTCTGCTGTCCCCTGAGAGACAAAACAGCTCAGGCTCGTCAATCAGCTTTAGTACGGTGGGCCTGGACCTCTCAACACCACACAGCACACATGTACACACACACACACACACACACACACACACACACACACACACAGTTACTTCTGACAACAGCAATAAACATAGCTTTTCCAAACAAACAGCTGTGAAAAGATTAAAACAGCTGATAAGGACACATTCCAAACAATGGCTTGTGTGTGTTCTTCAGTGTGTGTACCTTGACTTTCCAAACTGTTTATGTGTGATTGTATCATAATGAATCCCAGATAGCTTATAGTAAATGTGATATTGGGTAAGCACTCAACAGTCTTCCACTTACAAGCTATCATTTTTGCTCAGAGGCCGTACTCAGGACAGACTAAACAGCTGAGCGGCAGAATTACAGGGCAGCGAGGCTGAAAAGTCAACATATAAATCACATTCTCTACAGGTGACATCTAAGTTTATGTTTAGTTTGTAGGATTTTTGGTAGGAAAGGTGCTTAAGGTCAAACAGTGGATTTACAGTGTTAGCGTACAGTGGAGCGTAGACCTCGTATTCTTGGAAAGTGATAAAGATTAAAAATGTATAATATAAATGTATAAATAATTAACAAAGACAATCCTGAAGTAAACCTTTTAGGCGAAGTATCAGAAAAATCCACTTTTTAATAATCAACATTATGTTTTTTCCTCGTTATTTTGTATAATGTGATTTTTTTTGTTGTGTAGAACAGGTTTGTGTATTCAGATGCTCGCACGTAGCAGTCTAAGTGTAAAACGTTTATAGTGTCTCTGAGCTCTGGGATCTGTCTCAAGGAAAGGCCACACAACTCCGCTGCTTACTTCCCGTCTGCCATCGTGCCGCAATTACACACGATTCTCTCGTATCAACAATCCAGTGCATTGTGGAGAGGCTCGACCCCTGAACTCCGACCCTAGAATTAACCCCAGAGATCTGGAGGGGGAGTTAGTTGCTGCCCTCTCTTCTTAACTTGGAAAGGACTCTGTTTCCCATGAGAATGTGCTGATTGGTGTAAGACGCGTTGGGCTCACAGGCTAACATGTATCATCTGGGTGTTTCCAACTTTTTATCCGGTCAGGCTAGAAGGTCCTAAACGTACATCTATGGTCAACCTTGTGACTTTTGACCCCCACGCTAGGGCAACGTGATGTCTCTGTGTTGCCTAAAATACACAGAAGATAACTGCAAGCAGCCTGATCTTCATAGCTAAAGGAGTCGAAGAGCATATTTTTCCTAGCGGCTCTATTCTAATATTAGTGATTTTGTGGGTGTGGTCTTTGAAAAAGTGGGTGGAGCAGTTGCAGAGAACAATCCTGAAATCTACAATCCTCAAAGTTTGATTGGTTTGAATCATTTTACCATGAATATCCATTAAAACGTCTCAGCTCCCACCTCACCGCTAATTATCAGCTAATTATTCACACCGTTAGCAAGTCGTTAGTGGAATAGACATCGTTCGGGTTGTTATAATGACAAGAGGCCATGATTCACACAACTGCCAAAATAGTAGGCACGTCAGATCAGACACGATCCAGCTGTAAATAACACTCCAGCTGTTTCCTGGCTGAGTGAGAAGAGTTTAAGCTTTTAGGTTTATCCAGTTAAACAAACATGGTGTCATGGAAACCTGCCAGGAATCAGCAGGAGAGTTTCTCTTTAACACCTTTAACACTTCTTTATCAACCGATCTGTGGTTGAATCCTAAATCCAAAAACTCCTGGACATGAGATCGGGGAAGAAGTGCTAAGATTTTACACTCAGAGATAAAAACAAAGGGTTCAAAAAAGGATTTTTTGGATAGTTCATTATAGTAATAATGAGAATAATTATAATAATACTGCTACTACTACTACTACTACTACTACTACTACTACTATTACTACTAATTATAATAGTACATTAAATAGGTAATAAAATGAATAACATGAATGCTTTTGTAATTGTTTAATGATAAAACCTCCTTGTTGCACTAAATATATCCAAACCATTCTAATTTAAATATAAATTAGCTGGATTTGCATATTAAATTTTCAATAATAATAACAATAATAATAATCATAATACTATTTTCTAGAGATTAAGAATAATATTTTAAAAAAAATAATATTTAAAAGTATCAGCTGTGTATTCTTCTTCTTCTTCTTCTTCTTCTTCTTCTTCTTCTTCTTCTTATTGTTATTATTATTATTATTATTATTATTATTATTGCTGTTATTAAATTATCTTTACATTCCTTCTTTAAACTATTAATTAAGGGCTGCACAAAAATAAGAAAATATTCCAAATCAGGATAATTTATGTTAATATTAAATAATAACCAGTAATAATAATAATAATAATAGTAATAATAATAATAATAATAATAATAATAATAATAATAAATTATAAAAAGAGATAAATAAATAAATTATAGAGATAAATAGAGATAAACTGCCTTGACTTTAAAGCATTTAAGTATCAGGGAAATGTAAAATATTATTATTATTATTATTATTATTTATTTATTTATTTATTTATTTATTTTTTATTTATTTATTTTTTTTTTAATGTCACTCCTGTACTCTGCTTATTCATGCAGTTTCTCAATCAACCAATCATAAGGCAGCAGCAGTACAATTCCTAGCTTCATGCAGGAAAACATTTTCAGTGAACATATTTTAGAAAATCTGAATTTTTCACACGCCGCAGCATTGTGTGAAAAGCAAAGAAACATCCAGCGAGCAGCAGATCACAAACAAAGCAAAATCCCATGAACAAACACTTCTTTAAGAGCCACTCGAGCAAAGACGCTCGGTGGTTCATGCCACGAGTGCTCTGTTTGGACTAATTGAATCTGGGCTGTAATTAACAGCGTCCTTTATGTGTTAAGTGTCTTGTGATGCTGTTTTGAATTGTGAGCAGCCTTCAGGCCTTGCCTTCATACTGTTTCATTCTTTCCTCATCCACCACATTTAAAGTCTCTTGGCGAGAAAAGATTGTCGTTTCTATTTCTGGTGTTTGTCTTCCTGCATTTTTTGAGCAGCAGATATATAACTTGCCTGCATCCATTCAGTCCAGAGTTTGAAAAGCAACAAAGACATTTATGTACAAGTCTGACGCTTATATAAAGGCATCTGGTCAGAACACAACAACCAAAGGACATCAGCGTGCTCACATGATTCTCATATGAGTCCATGGCGAGCCTCGAGGCAGACGTCTGTGTCAGGCGTGACAAACACGCTGCTGTCCCACGCTGCCTTCATGCGCAAACGAGTGTGTGACATTTATTAAAAACTACACAAAAGAAACCGTGTGCATTGATGCTATTGTGAAGAGTTTACAGATTTCATTTTGACTAACAGGCTGTAATATATGAATAAAACTTATCTGTGCCGCATTTGTACCTTAAAGTCATAGTTTCAGGTGTTTTTTAAATATACATTTTATTGCCAAGATCTTAAACTCTAATTTAAAAGCTAATTAGAAGATCTGGAAAGACTCCAAGGAGAGATTTCGGAGAGTCTAAATGGAAAACTGCGACTAGAGCAGTACATTCATTTTAATTTGATGTATTTGTGTAGCATTTTTAACAATTTACGTTACTATTTATCTCTAAAATCTATCCCTAACGATCAAGCCTGAGATGACAGAGGTGAGGAAAAACTCCCTGAGATGATATGAGGAAGAAACCTTGAGAGGAACCAGACTCAGAAGTGAACCTCATCCTCATTTGGGTGACACTGGACAGAAAATAATATCAATCTAAATAATGTCTTTTCTACAACAGTTTATAGTCTAGTGGAATTGTGTAACCAAGAGCTCCTGAAGAACTAACAGTTCAGCATCATTTCTGACTTCATTACAGACTTAACACTAATTCCTTCCTGATGAAGTCTTCAAATGTTCACTGGATGGTGATGGATGTTTTCAGTAAATTCCTATACTTGTACTGCATATCAGGAGAATGACCCGGTGACCTGTTACCTCGAAACTCCCAAAGAAATTTATTCATCTGAAATATGCCATAACCTGTAGTGAACAACACTTTAGGAGACGCCTTATTCCTTTACTTTACATACAGAATTTTAAATGTAAGAACAGTCTAAGGATAAACATTATACAGAAAATGGACAGATGGATGGAAGTTTATAGATGTTTCATGGTCTGAAATGATTGAAGTAATGAACTCTATGAGCATCACTGGTGTCTCACTGTGACAGATTTGCGAGTGTGTGTAGTTTTTTGCCTTATCACCGAACCCGGGTCAGATCCGGCTCGGAACATTTCCACAGCTCATCTGATTATCCTCTTTTATGCAGGAAACACAGCAAACACATACTTCCTTGTTTTGCGCACACACACACACACACACACACACACACACACACACACATTCCATAGAGTGGCTTCAGATGATGTCATTGCTCATTGGCATTATGTCGGATATAGTGATTTGGACATGTTATGTGTGTGTGTGATGTTTTGCCCCTTATAACTGAAATACATTTGGTTGAACCAGAGCTGAATCAGATCTGTCTTCCTTTCACTCATCATACTTACACTAGTTTACTCACACTCTCACACTCACGCACACACACACTCACACACAAACACACACACGCATACGCACACACAGTAGGAAATTATTATATACTGTAGTCTTCTGTATAAGCTTATTGTCTAAATTCTTATGAACATCACAATAGTTGCTTTTATTAATAGGGAATAAAGTGTGTGTGTGTGTGTGTGTGTGTGTGTGTGTGTGTGTGTGCGTGTGGCATCCATCCAGTGTTTTTATAGTAAAGAAATTGTTACAAAACTTTGAAGCTAAAACAAAGTTTCCTATTAGCATCTTTAGCAGATTAGCAAGCTAACTCTACAAGCTACTACAGAGACACCACAGCATATTTTCTTCTAACTAGTTAAACACAAATAACTAAAAAAACAACACAAGTAAAACACTGATCAGAGTGAACTGGTTGTCTGATTTAAGCTATCTGCTTGAGCTATTATCAAACTAGCAAAACAAGCTAACTTCATTAGCTACAAATAGACTTCAGACACAAACATTGCGACGCTGCTACATTTGTCCGTAATGTCTTTATTCACCTTTAATGAGAGATCTTACAATATGTGAAAGGATGAGGTGAAAGAGTTAACAAATTTTTATTCCATATGATTCAGCACCAGAGGTGGGTAGTAACGAATTACATTTACTTCTTTACATTTACTTGAGTACATTTTTTGGGTAACTTGTACTTTTTGAGTATAATTAAAGATGCGTACTTGTACTCTTACTCAAGTAGATTTTTAGTGGAAAAACTTTACTTTTACTTCGCTACAATCGGCGGCGTTGGTAATAAACATGAGATTTAATAAATAATAATTAGTTTATATGACAAGTCTCACGAGACGTTGGAGAGGCTGCTTCGGGAGAGTATGCTGCGCATCTCCCGCTGAAGTTTAGTGCGCCTTTAGTTGGAAGATGATGGCTGAAGCAGAGGAAGACGTTTGCGCTATATCAAAGGCAGATCACCCGTGGCCTCAAATTAATTATTTATATATATAAATATTTTCACTCCAAGATGTAAAAAATAATAGTTTTATAATGCGATGCATTCTGTGTGCACCAAAACAAACAGACATCGCAGCTTACAAGAATTCCAGCTCCAACCTAAAAAAACACGTGGTAATTTGGTAACTATGGGCACTTTGACCTTAACGTAATACTACATTTCACACACTGTCTGAATGTTTTCCCTCATATACGCTCTCATGCAATCCTGTGAACCCTACAAACAACACGTTCATGAACAAACGTTCATTATAAGCGTCTGCATTTTCATATCCATGTTCCACAAAATAAATTGAATTGCATGCTGTAAGACGTTTTGCTTTTATACGCAAATCCTGACATCTCACTTAAGTTTTTTTTTGGCTACGTTTTTTTTTTTCACTAAAGTGTAGAACATATACAAAATAAAAACGGGATTATATTTTGTTTTATCCCTACCTAAAGAATACATGTACTTACTTATAAAATGTAACAAATGTAAGAATAAAGTAAATTAATTTTAAAAGGAGGAGCAGGTTAGCCCAGCACATCATTCATTTACATCATTAAACCATTAATCACATTTTATATATATATATATATATATAGTTCAACCTGTGTTTTATATTAGCAGAATAAAGAGACTTTTAAGGAGAGGTGTGTGAAAGCTCTCCAAGTAGTTTGAAAATCAGGGTTTTTGCTTCATATCAATCAGATGAGAAGTAACTAGTAACTAACTACTTGAGTAGTTTTTTCATCGGATACTTTTTTACTCTTACTCAAGTAACTATTAAGATTGTTACTTTTACTCTTACTTGAGTAAATATTTCCATAAGTACTTGTACTTTTTACTTGAGTACAGATTTTGGATACTTTACCCACCTCTGTTCAGCACCATATTATTGAGCCAATCTTTCGATCTTTCGGCTAATTTGGTTGGATTTGTCACTTTACTTTGTCACTCGCCCCTATTGTGAAAGCAGCGTAACAGTCAAAGCATTAGCATTTCTGGACATTAGTATCACTAGCAGTTTAAAAAGCTTCTAAGAAGAAATTCCTCACAAATTTAAACTTGAATACACATAATTCCTGTCACCTGCTACATCGCTAGTCTTATCGTGACTGATCTTAGCTATTAGCATTCAGCTAGTTTGTCGTCTCAGCATTATTACGATATCATATTAGCTAAAGTAAGAAATGATGAATAAAGCTGTTGTGTTTTAGCTTTAGCTCAGGTCCTTTGTGAGTCTTTTTCTTATACATTCCTATTTTTTTTCTTAAACATCCAAACTTTTCTGCTTCGACATTTAACTGTCGAATATTTTTATCCAAGTTGAGTAACTGCGCTTCTGATCATTTGCTGTCGTCTTCGTTCAATCTAATTAGTTGATTCCTCTTGACCAAGATTGCTATCATTTCCCATCATGACCCAAGTAGAGGAACATCCCCAGTGTTCAGTTAAATATATTAACGCATTCAGAAGGAAGAATGGCGATGTCGATTAATTCAGGATGAGTGGCAGCTCAGCAGACTCGCCATCTTTCTCCATGTTGGTGTCGTAATGTCCTTTGAGGAAACGTTTTCTAACCTGTCCGTTACAATATGTGTGTAAAAATAAAAGCTCTTCCTGTTGTGAAGACTGAGGATGCATGGTGCAGTGTGCGAGTTTCCTGCGATTTCCCAAGTGAGCTAAACAAGTGGTTAAGTGCAGATCGCTAGCTCAGTGTGTCTTCAAACGAAAACATTAACTCTCGATCTCTTTCTTTCTCTCTCTCTCTCTCTCTCTCTCTCTCTCTCTCTCTCTCTCTCTCTCTCTGGGTGGTTTAAATGGCTCTAATGATGCTGATTGCTGTGATTAATCCCGTCTCCCATGGGTCTCTTCTCCGGCCTGGACCTCAACAGGAAGTCACACTAGCCACTGGCGATCCGTCTCCTTGTTCATCCGGTTTGCCCTGACTCGTACACACAGCTGCTCCATGCTGGAAAACATACTTCCTAATTTCCTCATCCGCTTCTGCTCGACTGACAGAGTGACAAACGAGTCACGAGCGAATTCTGAACTGCGAGTCGTCGATCTTAAGCCAGGACTCTCTGCTCTATCCTCTCTATCCTTTCTATCCACTCTGCACTCTCTTTTAACAATTATTTTAATAATTCCATCTAAGACTTCTGGCTATTTTTTTTATTTGCTCAAAACTGTCCTTTAAAAAAAAACACATCAAATTAATTGTGAAATTTGAACAGTGAGTCAAATCAGATTTAAAGTGATTTGACTCACTGACTACAAGTGAAGTTGAAGCTGAAATTCTCTGTATGTGTGTGTAATTAAAAAGCTGTCATATAGCTTTTTAATTACTGACTGCTTAATTCTTTGATTTAAATTCAGAAAAAATTGTACTTATATATTTATTTCTAGAGCTAAAATCCTGATCTTTTGTTACTGAGCCCTGGAGACGCATATTGTGATTACGAGCTGAGATTTTGGACATTAATCAACTGTTCGTGTCAAAATAATTCTCTTTAGGATTCGAATAAATTATTCAAAAAAAAAAAAAATTAAATAAAAAAGTAATAATTAATAAATAAATACGTGATTATTGACCTACAGTAATGACCTGATATCTGATTACTTGAGTGCACAGAAATCGGATTAATTCACAAACAGTAAATTTATTTTGCTGATTATTGATCTGATTATTTGCTACAAATTATTTCAGATGAATACTTTTCAAAATTATACAGATCAGATTAACAAATATTTTACAAAAAAAAAGAAAAAAGATATAAGAATATATAATAGAGCTTAATAGACATATGAAAAAAAAAATTGACAATGAATCACATTCAGCTGCACTGCTTTAATGCAGAGGGTTGTATTAATGCCCCGGGGTATCACTGGAGGTGGAACTCTCTCCTGGGTGATGCATAAGCAAAAGTTTTCTGAACCTCCAGGTAGAAGTTAGTGCAGGAAATCAGAGCACGCAAACACACTCAGGGGACGGTTTGATCCCACAGGTGATATGGCTGATTAGTAAACTCAATATTTAGGACCTCTACAGGTTGTGTAATTACACCACATTACTGCACTACTGCACTTTAACCTGCAGCTCAGAACTGATTTGTTTATATGCTGCATCACACAAAACCAATATGGCACCTTGTACAGTTTCTACTTGATTTTATTCTGTTTGTATTATTTTTATTTAATTTTATTGTGTTTACTACATAAACAGATTGAGAGACAGACAACAATTTTAATAAATCCTGAAGGGGCTGATTTAATAACAAGAAATCTGAAATCTGAAAAAAATTTAATAAAAAGAATAACAAAGAAAACTTACAAGATCTGCTTTAAAGAAGCACTGTGATCCCCTCATTGATAAAGCAGTATCTGTGAATGAATGAATGGATGAATGAACGAATGAATGAGTATAAATTTGTTAGTGAGTGAATGGATGAATGAATGAATGAATATTTGTTACTAAATGAGTGAGTGAGTGAGTGAGTGAAAAGATGAATGAATGAACAAATGAGTGAATGAATGAATTAAATATTTGTAAATAAATGAGTGTGAGTGAAAAATATGAATGAATGAATATAAATTTGTTAGTGAGTGAGTGTGAGTGAGTAAAAAAGATGCATGATTAAATGAAAAAATGAATAAATTAAATAATGAATGAATGAGTATACATTTGTGAGTGAGTGAGTGAGTGAGTGAGTGAGTGAATAAGTGCAAAACATGAATAAATAAGCGAATTAATAAATGGACGAGCGAATGAATGAATGAATAAATGAATGAATGAATGAATCAGTACAACTGTGGTAATGAGTGAGTGAGTACGTGAAAAATATGAATGAATGAACAAACAAGTAAATGAATGCATGAATGAATTAATGAATATTTGTTGCTGAGTGAGTGTGTGAATGAGTGAGTCAGTGAGTAAATGAGTCAGTAAGTCAGTGAAAAATATGAATGAATAAACAAAAGAATGAACGAATCAATGGATATAAATTTGTTAATGAGTGAGTGAGTAAATGAAAAAGATGAATGAATGAACAAACAAACAAGTAAATGAATGAATGAATGAATGAATATTTGTTACTGAGTGAGCGATTGAGCGAGTGAGTGAGTGAGTGAGAGAGTGAGTGAGTGAGTGAGTGAGTGAGTGAGTGAGTGAGTGAGTGAGTGAGTGAGTGAGTGAGTAAATAAGTCAGTAAATCAGTGAAAAAGATGAATGAATAAACAAAAGGGTGAATGAATCAATGAATATAAATTTGTTAATGAGTGAGTGAGGATGTGGGTGAATAGCTGAATGAATGAGCAGTATATAATAATATATGAATGTATAAATATAACTTGTACACTTGTACTTGACATTGTAACTCAGGTGTTATAAAGTAAGAAATAAAGGGCCTGCCAGTAAGAGAGAGAGAGAGAGAGAGAGAGAGAGAGAGAGAGAGAGAGAGAGAGAGAGAGAGAGAAAATCCTGAATAGTCACACAGAGCTGAACAGAAAGCCTCAGTCTCAGGACGGAAATGACTGCAGCTCAGAGGAATGTTAGATTTAATTGATTTAAGGATCACATGACGATAAAGACCAGGACAGCCCCAGATTAAGGGTTCGCCGAGAGCGATCGACGTCCTCTCGCAGGTCAAAGGTCACAGGTCTCCAGGCTACTGCAGTCCTTCAGAAACACATACTAAGCCATGGGGTCAGATCAGAGCTTCCAGCGTGTGTTTGGAAAGACACACATGTCATGCTAACATTTACTTCAGCTAATGAGGCCAGGAGAGCCGGTTTCTCAGGCGTGTGTCAGTTCAGCCGTCCTCTAGTTTGTGCTTTATTAGTATATTATCATTAACCTCAGGGTCCAAGGATCCATTAACAGCAACTGTATTTATTTAATCAGTACCCAAAAAACGTTACTCCATCCTTCTCCAAGTACTGACATATAACAGCGTATTCCAGACACATTCGTGCTTTTTTGCTCGCCTAAATGTCACACTGTTTTGTTGAAAAACGTAATAAATAGTTTTCTTTTCCTTATTTATACATCAGCAAACTTTTTTTTATCGACATTCACTGTACTGGCTGTGCAGGAAACAGAACCTGGAGACCGGTACTGTTAGTTTCTGTATAACAAGCTGTGTGTGTGTGTGTGTGTGTGTGTGTGTGTGTGTGTGTGCATGTGTGTGTGTGTGTGTGTGTGTGTTCCCGGGTCACTGAAGGTTCTCAGTATCTGTCATCATCGGTGCCCCGTGTGAGGGAATGAGGAAGCTCAGCCTGTCTGAACACATGGAGAGGCCTGTCGTGTCTGGCAGGTTTGACTCTAGCTCAACCTCCCACTTTCTTTCTCTCTCTCTCTCTCTCTCTCTCTCTCTCTCTCTCTCTCTTTTTATCACAGATTTAGTTCTTTTTGTTGTCTGTGCTTCGTGGGAAAGAGAAACTGGTTTGTAATGATTGTACAGTACGTTGTGATAGAATCGCTGGATGAAGGATTTCAGGATTGTGTTAGTTAGCTTTAGTCACACTGGAAAGTGAAAGTAAAACTTTCATCTTTTTCACTTACTCACTTCCTCACTCACTCACTCACTCACTCACTCACTCACTCACTCACTCACTCACTCACTCACTTCCTCACTCACTCACTCACTCACTCACTCACTCACTAATCATTAACATTCATTCATTCATTCATTAATTCATTCATTCATTCATCGTTTTTCTCCCATTCACTCATGCATTTCCTCCCTCCCGCCCTCCCTCATTCATCACTCTCTCACCCAATCCCCCACCCTCCACCCCTCACTAATCATTCATTCATTCATTCATTCATTCATAATTTCTCTCCCACCCATTCATGCATTCCCTCCCTCCCTCCCTCCCTCCCTCCCTCCCTCATTCATTAAAAACGTTTCATTCATTCATTTCACTCACTCACTCACTCACTCACTCACTCACTCACTCACTCACTCACTCACTCACTCACTCACTCACCCGCTTTCTCCCTCCCTCCATTCCTCATTCATTAACACATTTTCATTGATTAATTGATTCATCCATTCATTTATTAATTCATCATCTTTTCCCCACTCAAATATGCACTCACCAACCCACTCCTCACTCACTAATTCATTAAGAAATTTACATTCAATTATTCAATTCATTTATCTTTTTCACTCACTCGCTCTCTCGTGATCTTTACTAACAAATTTGTCATTCATTCATTCATTCATTCATTCATTCATTCATTCGTTCATTCATTCATTCATTCATACATTCATTCACTAAGTAGCCATTCACCCATTTTTCATTCATTCATTGATTAATTCGTTCATTCATTTACTTTACTGCACATTTTCTCTTCCTTTCTTCTTCAGACATTTTATAGAACAGTTCTTGTCTACAGTTGGAGATTTATGGAGTATTTCCTGTTCTAATATCACAGTAAACACAGCACAGAACTGTCTGCTAACGCTAACAGAAGAAAAGCTTCTGAGTAGTGAGTGAAAGCAGTTTTAGAATAATGTCATGATGAGAAATATCACACTGAGTGTGAAGAGATGTTCACTGAAAACATTGCAGTGTTCTGTTTATATCTCTGCATTAGCTGTATTTACATCCACCAACCTTTTATCACTGAGATAATCACGAGTCGGAACACATCATACTGTAATGTCCATCAGATCACCTCCTCCTTTCTTATTCTAGCTCCCCCTGGCTCCTCCTAGTTCCTTCTATATCCTCCTGTCTCCTTCCATCTCTTTATGTCTCGTCCTACCTCCTTCATTATCCTTTTATCTCCTCCTCTCCTTTTTCTATCTTTTGCAATCTCCATCTTTTTCTATTTCCTCCTATCTCCTTCTATCTCCTCCTGTCTCTTCCTATCTCCTTCTGTCACCTCATACATCCTCCTATCTCTTTCTATCTCCTACTATCTTTTCCTGTCTCCTTCCGTTTCTTTCTTTCTATTTATATATCCATCTTTTTCCATCTCCTTACATCTCTTTCTGTATCAATCTGTTTCTTCTTACTTTCATCTTTTTCCATTTCCTCACATCTCTTTTTATCTCTCCTTATTGCCTCATATCTCCCTCCTGTCTTCTTCTATCTCCTCACATCTCTTTCTATCTCCTTCCAACTCTTCATATCTCCTACCTTCTCCTATCTCCTTCTATCTCATCTCATCTCCTCCTATCTCCTCCTTTATTCTTCTATCTCCTCCTATCACCTTCTATTTCTTTCTATCTCTTCCTATCTCTATCTTTTTCTATCTCCTCTTTTCTCTTCCTATCTCCTTCTGTCACCTTATACTTCCTCCTATCTCTTTCTATCTCCTGGCTTTTTCTCTCTCCTCCTATCTTTTACTGTCTCCTTCTGTTTCCTTCTTTCTATTCCTATATCCATCTTTTTCCATCTCCTCACATCTCTTTCTATCTCCTCCTGTCTCTTCCTCTCTCAATCTTTTTCCATCTCCTCACATCTCATCTACCTCTTCCTACCACCTCGTATCTCCTTGTGTCTTCTTTTGGCTCCTCACATCTCTTTCTATCTCCTCCTATCTCCTTCCATCTCATCTTATCTCCTCTTACCTCCTCCATTATTCTTCTATCTCCTCCTGTCTCTTCCTATCTTCATCTTTTCCCATCTCCTCACATCTCCTATCTCTTTCTGTCTTCTTCTATCCCCTCACACATCTCTTTCTGTCATCCATAATTTAGGAAAAGTGTTAAGATGAGTGAGTAGGTTTCATATTTTGCTCATTTTCCGTAATTCTTTCCTCACAGTATCTGTGTTGAATATAATTCTTGTTCTCAAACCACAAATGATCTCGATTTTTTCATCCATCATGCCCATCGCCCGTTTCGTTCATCCTACCTTGCAAAATATTATTCAATGTAAAATATTCTTTGTTTTAACAATATCCTGTCCTGTCAGAGCTTTTCAGACTATTGTCGTCCTAAACCCAGCTTTTTACCCCGCATTTCTCTGCCAAACGTCTACAGTGTGAGCGGTATAGTGTTGGAACGTTAATAGTTGCTTAGCAACAGACAACCAATCAGAAAAAAACAGCATATCATGAGCTTTGTACAGTCAAAGAAACTCCACGTGTTGTGTAAACAGTGCCAAAAAAGTTGACTTTTTTCTTTACTTTTCTATTCTTTTTTTTGTTTTCTTGCCTTTGTTCATCTCAGGAGGCTTAAAACAGCTTTTGATTTATGCACCATTTCCTCACTGTTGTGAAAGCGTGAGACGAGCTGTTATGTAAATCGGCAGCACGCTGGATTTATTCAGTCACGGTGGTTGATGCTGTAAATTTGCAGCAGGAGAAGAAGGTTAATCAAGGGTTTAACTAACGTACGGTGTGAAACGTCAGATTATAAAGAGCCAGAGTTCATTACTAACCCAGGGTAAAGTAGCAGCTAACTACACCTCTAACTACACAACCCAGGATTGTGTTTAGATGGAGTTTATTAGGACCAAGAGGAAATATTTCATCTGTGTAAAAACGCTCTTGTGTATTTTTTTTGTTGAGCACCAAGAGTTAAATTATATAATAATTAAGTTATATAATAGCATATAGTTTGGTGTCACTTCCTACCCCGAGACCATTCAAGCTAAAACTGGACCATAGGCATGAATGTTTCTAAAAGTAGAAAAACAAAAAAGTATCTTAACCTCATCAAATTTAAGGGAAGGAATGTAAATTCTCCAAAATTGAAAAGATCCAGAGATCAGGGGGTTGAGAAAAGCTGATGTTCAATATTAATCTTGCAAATGTATAGCAGTGTGTGTGTGTGTGTTTGTGTGTGTGTGTGTGCTGTGCTCCACACTCAACCAGCACATCTTCTCACGTTCACAACAATAGACAGTGAGCAAGTGAGGGTGTGCCTCTCTCTATCTCTGTCACACACACCCGCACACACGCACACACACACACACACACACACACACAGGCTTTTGTGTTCTTCAGCATGTTACGCTTCAACAAGAGTTTTTAATCTTTAACACTTTTATATTACACACATACAATAACGACATGAGTTGAGGAAAGAACAGTAGCTGTCTCTTCACACCCACACACAGACACACATACATGCACACACACACACACTTGTCCCATAAAGATTGGAGTTATTGCCGGATGTGCCTGGAAAAGAAGCAGGAAGGTGTCAGTCTGTAGATATGAGAAGTTTAAGATAACCACACACACACACGGACACACTCACACACACTCACACACACACACAGACACATTTACACACACACACACACACACTCACACGGACACATTTACACACACACGGACACATATGGATACACACCCATACAGTTAATTCTGTTTATGTCTGCCATCACTTCCTTTTCTCATCACTTTCACAACTGTTCTCTCTCTCTCTCTCTCTCTCTCTCTCTCTCTCTCTCTCTCTCTCTCTCTCTCTCTCTCTTTCACTTATCATGACTTTTTTCTTGTTCACTCTTTTCCCATTAATGTTAACTATCTGATGGCAGCAAGATTGAGCACGTTTACAGGAAGTGCTTCTCTCTCTCTCTCTCTCTCTCTCTCTCTCTTCCACTTCTCCTTTTCTAAAAGGGTGTTGAGATCACTGTCAGCACTGAAACACTGAGAGGGGAAGGGCTATACACACACACACACACTTTGACTAATGGAGTCACTGAAACATATTAACCTTTCCGCTCTTTGTAATCTGGTCGGTGTTTATTCCGCTAATGACCTCCACAGATGCAAACAAACAGAGAGGATGAGATAAAAAAAAAAATACAAATAGACAGTAGAGAGTTTGAGACATCGAGACATCGCCTCAGTGGTCCATGGATTTGTACCGTGCACCTGTGTGAAACACGAAAGCAGAGCACATTTAAACCTTAATTAAACATTATTAGAGAGACTCTATCATGGTTTTAATTAGTGTTTAGCCAAACACAGCCAGCAAACACACACACACACACACACACACACACACACACACACACACACACACACACACATGCTTATCTCTACTATTATCCTTATCACTCTAAGCAATATCTCTTCAAACCCAGCATCAAAAGAATGTGGAGTTTGGCTAATGGCAGCTCTTTCGTAACTCTTATCAGACTTCGGGTAAAAACAAGTTTCCACGCCGATGTCCGAAACCAAACAGTCGGACAGATGTGTGGACCTGATGAAAGATCTTTCCACACGAAGGACGACTCTTCCTCTTCCGAGCCGTCCGACCACTCGTACGGTGGTGGAGTTTTCGAACGATAATAAAAAAACACAAACATGGTGTTTTTGTTTTTTTTGTTTTTTTTTTAAGACATCTCCATACAGCTATGCAAAACATCTGAAAGAACTTTATGGAAAAGTTTCAACCAGTTGATAAATATGAACATGTGCAAAAAACATGTATGAAGGTAAATTTCAGCATTTACTTTTCAGCCCTTATATGTGACATCACGTGAATAATGTGTTCAAAAAAAAAAAGAATACGAAAAAAATAAAAAAAAAATAAAAAATAAATAAAAAAAAAAAAAAATGTGTGAAGAAATAAATAATTACAAAAAAAATGTAGAAAAATTATATCTTTTTTTTTTGGCATTTGAGAACAAAATGTGTGTGTCGTTTGCTTGTATTTCCTCATGTGTAAGCGACTTTGGATAAAAGTGTCTGCATAAACAATGAGTTCAATTCTAAAAACAAACAATGAGAAATTTGTTTGATTTGTTACCTGAATGCCACCACATGCGTTACATGTGATTCAATATCACGTGAATGAATATGCTTTCCCTAAAATCTGTCTACGCAACGATTCCTTTGTGACAATCCTCTCAAATTTCTCCCGGAATCTTTATCCGGAATTTTCAGTTAGCGATTCTGCCTTTAATCGCAGTCTTCCTTCTCAGACCAGAGGCTAGAGTCGCAGATTGGGGTGAGATCGTCCTGTCAGATTATATTCTTACAAAATCCTCACAGAATTCGTGGCATGCAAACAGCAAACACATCTCCAAACACACACACACACACACACACAAACATAAACACACACCATCATCTGTCAGCCCAGGTGACAATAGAGATTCATTATCACTGAGCATGGAACAGGTTGAAGCTTTTTTTTTTTTTTTTTTTAAGTAGTAACAATAGGGTAGTTAAACTGCCCCAGAAAGGCCAAATTTACACACCCACAGTTTACATTTCGGCACGAAAGCTTTTCCGCCAGGACGTGTTAACATCTCAGCATGCAGGGCAGCTCTAACTCACTCTGACACAGCGGACAAACGAGCGAGACTTTGACATGACAGAGGTTGTTTTTTCTTTTTCTTCATGATGGCTTTGAGGATTTTAGATATGAAAGACTCCTGTGAGATAACAGGACAAAAAAAGTTCTCACACTTTGAAAACGATTTTAAAACAACAACAATTTACGATTTTTTCTTTTACCCCATTCACTTTTTTTCTATAACGTCCTCCACAGGAGTCGCCACAGGACTCAAAACAGTTCTTCTAAATTTTTCAACATGTAATAGAGCTTTCCACGCAAAACATTTCCAGTGTCATTGTAAACTTCGGCTAAACACAATCCTGGGTTGTGTAGGATTGTCTTTAACACGAGGACAACAAGAACCAATGGGTTTCTGCGCTTTTGGTGCTTGGACCCCTAGTAATTACTTCATTCACAGTGCATTGCATCTTTCTCAGGGTTACTTACTAAATTCTTTAAGACTAAAAAATACCACACAAGAGTATTTTTAACACATGAAATATACAAATAAAACAATCCTGGGTTGTGTAGTTAGAGGTTTCACTCAACTTGGGTTATTAATGAACTCTGGCTCTTCGTGTATCATCAACTCTGATTGCGACCACTTTAAATAACGGCTCGTCTCACGCTTTGACGTCAGCGTAAATAAAAGTTCAGGCCTGTCGCTCTGTACCTAAACATGTCCTGTTATCTTCTGTGTGATGTATTTTCCCTTCGCTACGGCCCCCATTTCCGCGAAGTTCCTTTGTTTGTTTTGTCGCCAGATTCTATTTAGCGTGTCATTTTTTGTTAAAACGTACATCCTGGTTTTCACCTGCTATGCCGCACCTGAGGTGTTGTTCAATTTCTGATTGGATGTCTGTTGCTAAGCAACAAGCCGCATAATTAGGACCACGAACGTCATGCTTATTCTGCTTCAGAGCACAGTGTCATAACCCCAAATAAAACCCTGATGAATCCGTACGCAGTCCTAAAGTGTTACTTTCTTGGACACTCCATTAATTAAACGTTCAGTGGTTTGTGTCGGTACGTTTCTGTGGTGTATGAGAAATAAAACACTTCAGGACCTGCTGTTAGAGGAAAACTTCAGGTCGAGGACTGTAACAGCACGCCCCTTCATGTTTTATTCATTATTCATCATATCGAGCGGTAAAAGTTAGCCGCAGACGATCGATTCGATCCATCGACGGATCGGATTTATGCAAATAATTCAAACAGTTTTCACCTCGGAGGTCAAACGGTGGAATAATCAATGAGATTTCCTTAAGTCAATATATAACACTGACCCAGCCACAAGTCGAGTTGAGAATTAAAACACATTAAACCTTCTCATACATCACCGTACAGGTAGATCAGCCCCAGACCCCTGGAAAAAACTCAGGCTTAGTCAGAGGACAGGAATTAGCTCAGAGTTATACGTTCATGCTCGTGCTTGAGCAAAGGGTTTAAAGAAACCGAATTCCTTTATACCTCCTCCACAAATATTTATGTTCATCCTCGACATTCATCATCGCCTCCTCTGTTACAGACTCCACTGTTCCTCTAACTCCTCTGTAATAAATCTACTAAAAGTCACTAGGCACTCCTTTAGTTTATACGCCAATCATCGTGATCATCATCCGTGCTTCACTGGAGTTTGACTGAGACAAGAAACCTTAACAAGGTGTTGTTAAGTATTTTATTTAGTTGCATCTGTAAAAAACATTGTTGAAACTAAGAGGGAAAAGTAAACACTTCAGACAGATTCAACAAATGAATGAGCTCCTGAAAGGGGTTCATTCATTCATTCATTCATCTTCTACCGCTTATCCGAACTATTTCGGGTCACGGGGAGCCTGTGCCTATCTCAGGCATCATCGGGCATCAAGGCAGGATACACCCTGGACAGAGTGCCAACCCATCACAGGGCACACACACTCATTCACTCACACAATCACACACTAGGGACAATTTTTCCAGAGATGCCAATCAACCTACCATGCATGTCTTTGGACCGGGGGAGGAAACCGGAGTACCCGGAGGAAACCCCCGAGGCACGGGGAGAACATGCAAACTCCACACACACAAGGTGGAGGCGGGAATCGAACCCCAACCCTGGAGGTGTGAGGCGAACGTGCTAACCACTAAGCCACCGTGCCCCCCCCTGAAAGGGGTTTAGCTCCTGAAAAGAACACAGTAACTGACTCCTGAATCCGGATCTTCTCTTTTCACTCCACGAGTCTCGTCTTCACATCATGGATGCAAGAGTGACAGACGGCGATCGGCAAAATGGCGAGTACGGCCAGATGCTTTGGACTGATTTACATAAAATCTATAATTTAGAGATTTGACTTAGATTATTTTGTTGTTTAAATCTCAGTGACTCAGTCTCATCCCTAATAAATTTCTGTTTTAAAAAAAAAGTTTCGAATAAATTTGAAATAATATATAATATATTAAATAAGTTATTTAATAGATTGTATACTGCGTAATGAAATGTATTAAATAATGTATCGTTTATTTTATACTTGTTATTTATGTTTATTAAATATTTAATGAAATATTTATTAAATAATATTCTATAAATAATACATAACAATAAATATTACATTTAAATAAATAAAATAAATATTTACTTAGTTACTCGCACTGTGCTTTTTTTGTCTTTATTTGTATTAACTGCATTTATCTATTTCACAGTGTAATTTTTTTAGCACTACTGTAACTCTGCAATTTACTTTTGGAACAATAAAGTATCTATCTATCTATCTATCTATCTATCTATCTATCTATCTATCTATCTATCTATCCATCCATCCATCCATCCATCCATCCATCCAAATATCCATATATCTTTCCGTCCGTCTGTCCGTCCGTCCATCCGTCTATCTATCTATCTATCTATCTATCTATCTATCTATCTATCTATCTATCTATCTATCTATCTATCTATCTATCTATCTATTTATCTATCAAACTGAACTGTATCTTTGTTGAATACAGAAAAAATATATATATTTAATGTGAAGTGCAATAGACAATTTCCAACCTCTAGAAAGAAAGAAAGAAAGAAAGAAAGAAAGAAAGAAAGAAAGAAAGAAAGAAAGAAAGATTATTTTAGTTTACATCCCATTAAATATCTACTTCTTGTAGAGGTTTTGCACATTTGTTTCAGAAAAGAAAACAGAGTAGAGGCAGAAATACATGCATTAATACATTTAAAAAAGAATGGGCAAAAGTTTGTGCACCCTGGCCATATGTTGTTCCTCACTAAACTGTTTCCTCAAAGCTGAGCTTTAAACACAAAATTGTATACAATGTCACTCTGTGATGTATATTTATCATTTTCACTCACAGGAACTAAAAGGGGTGAAGCATGGAGGCATGGAAGCATGGCAGCACCTCTCAGGTTGGGTTTCAAATCCTGCCTCTGCCCTGTGTGTTGAGTATTCATGTTCTCCTTGTGCTTCTGATGTTTCCTCTGGGTTCTCTGGTTTCCTCCCCAGTCCAAGTGACATCTCTAAATTGTCCATAGTGAGTGAGTGGGTTCAATTGTGTCTTGCACCCTGTCCAGGATGTCCTCTGCCTTACACCCCAAGTCCTCTGGGGTAAACTCCAGCCATCTCTGTGTAAACCCTGTGTAGGAAAAGGTACTGACAGAACTAAGAGACCAAGCGATGTACATGGTTTGTTCAGGTTGAAGTGGAACAACTCGAGCATCCTGCACAGAGCCCTAAGTGAGGAATCGTTGCTCTTCTTCCTTTATTAATATGAAGTGTGGAAATTCCCCAACGAAGAGGAAAGACGGCGGTCGTCGACCTCTTATCTTTAATCTCTGTCAGTTTTAACCTGAGGGGAACTTAAATGCAAATATAAACCATATGTGACAATAAGAACCAAAAACACACACACAAACACACACTTCTGCTTTGGCATGGAATACAGCTTTCTGTTAAATATACAGAACCGCACAGCAGGCCTCGGGCTGACAATTATAGGAAAATATTTCTTGGGTTATGAGCTGTAACAATTTGTTCAACACAAACAACGGTATCTGATATGGCGAGCTATTAAGTCATTAAAACTTTTACCTAAGACAGGGGAAAAAAAAACCTTAAGGTAATATTTCAGTTTTCAACCTGGAGTTTCCATGTGACGTGTACAATAGCTCTACACGTCCGGTACATTTTCTCTAAATCACCAAAATACCTTTTATTCTTCTTTTATTCTTCGTCTGGTTCGAATCCATAAGAACTCATTAGATATTTGTATGAAAGTTCATCTACAGATGGAAAGAGCCCGGTGCAGACGAAGCGCTTGAGGGGACATTAGAAGAACAAAAATCGTCGCAACACGTCAACAGGTTAATTGACAGATCATTCTGGTGTCTGGATCACAAAAAGATTTGAGGAATGTATAAAGAGAAAGTCGAGGGGATTTGGGTGCTGCTTCGGGGGTTGGACCGGAGGTCAGAGGTGACTAATTGAACAGAAGAGAAGCTGGTGTGAGGGTGTGTTTGTTAGGAAGATGTGCCACTGTGGAATCCTGCCTGAGTGACTGGGGTGATGATTAAAGGATGAACTATAAGATGTTCGGCACAAAAAAAAGGTCTACTGTCTTTATTTGTGTGTGTGTGTGTGTGTGTGTGTGTGTGTGTATTAGTGTGCATGATTTTTCAAATGTTCATACAGACTCTGAGAAGCAGAATCGTCCTCTAGGTTTCTGATCAAATCTACTTGTGATAAAAAACAACACGGCTGTCTGATTTTATAGATATTATGCATTGAAATTTTAAGTATTGAGTCGCTCCTAGTCCTTCACTGTATGTTTTTTTCTACAAGCACCTTGTTGCTTAACCCTGTGTTAACCCCAGCCAGTGTTGGTGGGTCTGTTTGACCCGCTGCATTTTTGGGTTTTTAATTCAACACAATCAAAAATTTGATGTTAAAATACTCTACAGATGTTTACTTCATCCCAATTACAAGCAATATAAACAGCATATATGGTTAATATTTGCCCTTTACCTTTATTACATCACATTTTTTAATTAAAGTGCTACTCGTTTTTTGTTGTTTTTTAATAAAATGTAATAAAAAAAAAGAAAATCAAATTTAATCAAGTTATGAATGGGGAAAAAATCAACAAATTTACAAGGAAGGAAAGTTTTTCAAAACTATTGATGTGTATGAATATGGGTCCCACAGACCCGAACAACATACAAGGGTTAAACTACTTGGTTAATGAACAGACTAAATAAATTTCATAAGATAGCTGCACAAAGTTAACTAGAAAATCATATCCGCTATTGGCAGCATGACATTTATTTCAACTCAATTTATTTGTCTGGCGCTTTTAATAATGAACCTTGTCTCAAAGAAGCTTTACAGAAGAATAGAAACAGAATAAAAATTGTAAATTGTAAATTTTGTTACTATTTTTCTCTGACATTTATTTCTAATGAAATACTGCCTGAGATGATATGAGGTAGAAACCAGACTCAGAAGGGAACCTCATCCTCATTTAGGTGAGGAAATAAATCTACCAATTGAGCAATAGCTACTTTCTTGATGTGGATGAGATTGCTAACTAGCAAGCTAAGTGTAGATAAACTGATGTGATTGAGATGATCCCTGTAACTACAACCATCATCTGTTGGCTTGGATTTAATAAGAAGTGTTTATGAACACTTTCCAGATTCTGGATTGCTGTTAAAATCACCGTTTTTCTAGCTGATGTTAGCATGATATGTCGCACTCAGAGGTCCATTAACGTGTTGAAAGCTCAGTTTAACATTTTTCTAAACAGATTGTTTTCCTTGTAAATTGTTTGGATTTTGGGTTCAAATTTGGATCGTGAGGGAAGTTTGCTTTATTTGTCACTGATGGTTTCCAGTGAGAAAAAAGAACTAAACTGTTTTCTGTCAGCCAGCTTCATCGGGGAAAAGTGCCGGCTTGCAGATGATGGAGAGAACTGAACTCAGACACTTCTGAACCATGTCAATGATGATGAGATAGAAATTCTTCAACTTATCCAAGATAATCTCAGGTTTAGAGATTCGGGTGACTGCTGGAGGCTAATCTGAAGAGACTTCACCGTTTGCTAATAACGTTAGCGAGAAAATCCCAACAGATGGAGAGGAAATTAACCGAATGTTTTGGCACCCTAAATGTATACCCATTTATAAAAACTAAAAAAAAAAACATCACAGAGACACACAGACCTTTTATTTATTTATTTATTTATTTATTTATTTATTTATTCTTCTTCTTCTTCTTCTTCTTCTTCTTCTTCTTCTTCTTATTATTATTATTATTATTATTATTGCTGTTATTTTATTCTCTAGTGATTGCACTGTGCATTTATATGAATATTGGTGGCTCAAGCGGTTAAGGCTCTGGGTTATTGATTAGAGGCTCAGTGTTCAAGCACTAGCACTGCCTAGCTGCCACTGTTTGGCCCTTGAGCAAGGCCCTTAACCCTCTGTGCTCCAGTGGTGCTGTATAATAGCTGACCCTGTGCTCTGACCCCAACCTTCAAAAGTTACTGTGTGTGTGTGTGTATGCTGCAAACTTTTGGCATGAGTCAGAATTATTTAACACATGTTGCTTTTACACAGTAGCGCAGCAGCACACAGCACATACCAGGGCATGCGGCCTGGACCGACTTCCGATCGTGTGTATTATTGATGTGCTCGCCTGCACGCCTCCATTGTCTCGCAGCATGCCGTCACCAAGGCTTCTGGATTTGCTTTTGTCTTTTCGCTAAATATGATTGTTTTATCCAAACTGGCCCAATTGCTTAACCATCCATGACGCAGTTCTACCGGCTAGTGCGAGAAACACAGGACACAGTCTTGCACCCAGAGTCAAAGCAGAGAGCCTTATACATCGCTTTATACTGACTTGGGTTTGGACCGGCAGTAACTTAGGACAAAGTAACAGTACAGAGGACAAAAAAAGGTCATTGAAAGTAGAGGAAAAATAAATAAAAAAGAATTTGCTGTTGTGATGGTTACAAGCAGTGAAGTTGTTGTAGCTTTGTATCCAGTTTTTTTTCTTCTGATTGTTGAAGGTTTTTTTACCATTTTTGATTTGTGCTTTGATCTCGAATCAGTGAAATCACCGATTTTGTGTTACTTTCTCTATACATTAAATCCCAAAAAAATCCTGAAGCCATCTGTAAACAGGAACACGGTAACACAATAAATACAAGAAGTTGTCATCATAATTTACACTGGTCTGAGATTAGAAACAGCATGTAAACAACTGAAGTTAATAATAGATTGATTTTTAAAAACTGAGCTCTCTGGTGTCAGGGATGTTTCATAAATCCTTCTTACCATATTTACACATCTGTCCGACATAGTTAGAGCCACTGCCAAAACGAAACCAAAGAGAAAAATACACACACACAGATATACACATACACTTACAAACACACACACACACACACACACACACACACACACACACACACACACACACACACACACACTCACACACAGAACCGGACATGCTCCCGGACCAAGCAGCTCGGGTTCCCACTCCCCCTCACTTTCACAAAGGAAGTTCGGTCTTAACCAGGGTCATGGAGACTGGACTCTTCAGGGAGTGATCTGATCCCCAACCCACCCCATCCCCCACCTTTATTCCCATATCTCCCAATTTGCGGAAAGAAACAAGTGGAAGGTTTTACCCAATAGCACATCCCAGTCTCTCATAACCTACAGCACTGGGGTCAGCAGGTTAAATCAAAGGTCAGGGGATTATGTAATTCACTACGAGCACATGGCAAAGCATTCGGCTGTTCGCTCGAACTCCGGACAGGATGCAGCGAATTTCGCTGGGAGTCTTTAACCTTGCAAACTCACAGGCAGCGGACCAGAGGTGGATCCTAATCCAGGACTTCTTTTAGATTGTTAGATTTGGTTTTGTTTTGTCTGTAGCTCTGTTTAAATCTGTCTTGATGCTGTAAGTACATACAAACTTCACCGCTTACTCTACTCCTAATGTGAAAACTACAAGAAGCCACCTGAATATAGAGAAGAACTCATAGCTGAAAGGTTCACAGGTGGCTCAGGGAGTCGCAAGCACTGTGTCGGTGTTGATTTGTATAACAGTTTGTGTATTCGTTTATAGGAAATCAATGGGCCATAAAGCCTCGCCAATTAAGTTTCTAGTCAACCAACACATCAGAGTGGAAAGAACACTGGAGCTGTTACTGAGCTAATGAATGTACAATTTGTTCATCAAACTGCACCAGCTATCAGACCCCACGAGCTAATTACAAGTGTCTTAACCACAGAAGGATGTTCTCTGATGAAGGTAATAATGTTGCATTCGACTTACGGTGATATCATTTTGGACATTTGAGCTACAAAGCGAAAAATAAAACAAGAACGCTTTTTTATTTTTGTCTTTTATTTGTAACAAGCTAAGGGCTAACTGTGACGAGTGATGTATATCGTCCTCTTCTGTAAGAGTAACAGACTTAATGTCACAACATCTATGTTGATTCTTGCTGAAATCCTAGGAGCTCACAGTTTGAGGAGGAATCCTGAGCGATCTTTGTTTTTTCCTGGGCAGGCAGTGGAAATTAGAGAGTTACAGCAGTGAAAGTAAACAAGAGCAAGTCATCATATTCACTGCCAATTTTTGACTCAATTCCTAATACATCCTTTTATCTACCGGAGAAAATAAAGGAAATGAAATGACATTTTAAAGCAGTGTGAATCCAACTCAAATACATCAGTTGCTTCTGTTGTTTTCTCATTTATAACCTCTACCTGGTTCCCAAAAACCAGCCCAATTCTTTGTGCTGTCTTTATAGATGGTACATATTATCATCTTGTCTAATCAAAGAAAAAATCCTCAGCTTTCGGTATATAAATAATAATAAAAAATAAATAATAAATACATAAACAAACAAACAAACAAACAAATAAATAGATAAATAAATAAATAATAGTTAATAAATAAATAAATAAATACTACTACTACTACTACTACTACTACTAATAATAATAATAATAATAATAATAATAAATATTCTTAATAAATTAGATTAGATAAATTAAAAACTGCCTCGCAGTTTGTCGTATTTTAAGTTTCTGTTCCATTTAAACTTGCGGTGGTGTCACTTTAGCTTGTGTTCATATTTTGTGTTCACTTTCCCCAACTCTCCAAGAATGGTTTTGTTACCGTTTCAATTTTCTAATCATTTCTAAGATATTTAATGTGTACTCTGTGAGTGGGTTCTCTGTGTACTTTGTACTCTGTGAGTGGGTTCTCTGTGTACTTTGTACTCTGTGAGTGGGTTCTCTGTGTACTGTGTAGTCTGTGAGTGGGTTCTCTGTGTACTGTGTAGTCTGTGAGTGAGTTCTCTGTGTACTGTGTAGTCTGTGAGTGAGTTCTCTGTGTACTTTGTAGTCTGTGAGTGAGTTCTCTGTGTACTGTGTAGTCTGTGAGTGAGTTCTCTGTGTACTGTGTAGTCTGTGAGTGAGTTCTCTGTGTACTGTGTAGTCTGTGAGTGAGTTCTCTGTGTACTGTGTAGTCTGTGAGTGAGTTCTCTGTGTACTGTGTAGTCTGTGAGTGAGTTCTCTGTGTACTTTGTAGTCTGTGAGTGGATTCTCTGTGTACTGTGTAGTCTGTGAGCGGGTTCTCTGTGTACTGTGTAGTCTGTGAGTGGGTTCTCTATGTACTGTGTAGTCTGTGAGTGAGATCTCTGTGTACTGTGTAGTCTGTGAGTGGGTTCTCTATGTACTGTGTAGTCTGTGAGTGAGATCTCTGTGTACTGTGTAGTCTGTGAGTGGGTTCTCTATGTACTGTGTAGTCTGTGAGTGAGTTCTCTGTGTACTGTGTAGTCTGTGAGTGAGTTCTCTGTGTACTGTGTAGTCTGTGAGTGAGTTCTCTGTGTATTGTGTTGTCTGTGAGTGAGTTCTCTGTGTACTGTGTTGTCTGTGAGTGGGTTCTCTGTGTACTGTGTAGTCTGTGAGTGGGTTCTCTGTGTACTGTGTAGTCTGTGAGTGGGGTCTCTGTGTACTGTGTAGTCTGTGAGCGGGTTCTCTGTGTACTGTGTAGTCTGTGAGCGGGTTCTCTGTGTACTGTGTAGTCTGTGAGTGGGTTCTCTGTGTATTGTGTAGTCTGTGAGTGGGTTCTCTGTGTACTGTGTAGTCTGTGAGCGGGTTCTCTGTGTACTGTGTAGTCTGTGAGTGGGTTCTCTGTGTACTGTGTAGTCTGTGAGCGAGTTCTCTGTGTACTGTCTAGTCTGTGAGTGAGTTCTCTGTGTACTGTCTAGTCTGTGAGTGAGTTCTCTGTGTACTTTGTAGTCTGTGAGTGAGTTCTCTGTGTACTGTGTTGTCTGGGAGTGGGTTCTCTGTGTACTTTGTAGTCTGTGAGTGAGTTCTCTGTGTACTGTGTAGTCTGTGAGTGGGTTCCAGTCTGTTAGGAGAAATGCGCTTCTTGTCCACATGGAGGCACCGTGGACCCGACTCTAGTGATGACCTCATTCCTGAGCCCTAACAATAAGAGATGCCTCGAGTTATACAAATATATTTAAAAACCTGTAACTCATTTGTGTGAATCACGTCACGCCTCATATGCACGTTATATGGGACACTAGATTTAGCAAAAGAGGATTGAAGTCTGGAATGAAACACGTCCGTGGACACTGTCGTTGTTCCAAATAGACCAGTCTCTTAAAACCTGGATTAAAACTGCTTCACAGGCAGTCCGCAATGACCATAAATCAAACGGCTTGCGCTGGATTGGTTTCAAAGTCAATCGGCCCCGCCCCTTTGTGATGGGCGGGGTCTGCACGTCTAAGAAAAGTGCGCGCTCGTGGCGGTTGGACAGAAAGCAACTAGGCAGCGCGGCTCGCTCAGCCAGGGCGCAGTAAGGAGGCGGGAGACAGACGCTTCAACACCGCGTCTGCCTTCGAATAAGACTCGAAACAACACACACACGCTCTTTCTCTCTCTCTCTCTCACACACACACACCGGCAGCAAAGGTAAGAAACGCTTTCCTTTACAGATTGGGGCGGTTTGGGTTTAACAAAAACGCAAAAACGCAATGTGTTCCTTCTTGGAGTGCGTTTGGAGTGATTTACTTACTGAAGCCCAGTGAATGCGTGGAAATGTTAAAGACTGAAGCTGGTATAAAGAGGTTTAGCTGACAGTTAGACACTAAATATAATAGTCTGGATATCTAAGTTAAGTCTAGATGATCAAAAAATATTGTAACGTCCTATTGATCAATTTGCACGTTTATTGTACAAATCTATAAATAATATTTTCTCTCTCTCTCTCTCTCTCTCTCTCTCTCTCTCTCTCTCTCTCTCTCTCAGTTTGTTATTAGAAAGAACACAATGCCAGCCGTGATGAAAAACTCCGACCTGGAGTTTGACTCCTTCCAGCCGTGTTTCTACCCGGATGAGGATGATTTTTACTTGTGCGGCCCTGGAGAAGACATCTGGAAAAAATTCGAGCTGCTTCCAACACCACCGCTGTCTCCGAGCCGTGCGGCGCTCGCGAGCGTGGATGCGGGGGTCGAGTGCGCGTCTCCTGGTGCGTTTGGACTCGGTGATCCGCTGGACTGGGCTTCCGAGCTGCTGCTTCTACCGCCACAGGACACCGAGGACGAAGCGTGGCGTGCACCGGAGAGCGACCTGTTTGGCGCGTGTGCACTCGATGACCCGGTCATCCTGCAGGATTGCATGTGGAGTGGATTCTCGGCGCGCGAAAAACTCGAGCGCGCCGTCAACGAGAAGCTCAGCCGGACCGTTTCCTCGGTATCTGCAGCCACCGCTGCTTCTGTTTCTGGATCTTCCGGACTTAAAAGCAGCGCGTTGAAGGCGCCCGAGACGAACCGGGCTGCGACTGAGTGCGTGGACCCCGCTGTGGTTTTCCCCTTCCCTGTAAACAAAAGGAACGAAGGGCAGAGCGCGAGCCAGACGAGGAGCGCATCCTTGGCTCCCGTGGACAGGCACGATGACGACAGCCCGAGCGAATCCGGTAAGCACTAACAACAACAACAACAACAATAACACACTCTGGGAATACCATGGACAGGGGCACTCTCTCTCTCTCTCTCTCTCTCTCTCTCTCTCTCTCTCTCTCTCTCTCTCTCTCCCTCACACACACACACACACACAGACACACACACAATGAACTATCTCTACGCTGCTTCATTACTTCATTAGTGCATTGTTTAAAAAATAAAATATAAAACATAAAAAAATCGGTTGATATTTCATTCAGTGTCAAATAATAACTCTCCTTGTATAAAATGCATCAACGTGTTTAGGTCTATGATGCGTTATGACCCAGTAAACAAGTGTTATTGGGTTAATTTGAGAGATCACATGACAGCCCCATCAATCGGATTACCGATGGGGTCACTGGGTGCTGCTGCTCGTGCTGACGGTGGGCGCGTTATGTCAGTGCGCCGAGTCTCCACATGTCCGCTAGGTGGCGATAATACAAACTCAGGCTTGAAAAGGCTCGAAAACAAACAGCGCAGCTCCTTTTGTGTGGAGATGTGATGTTTCAGGCGGTGATGTTGGGGGATTTTCATTTTCATAACAAATCAGTAGTAGTGTGAAATAACACCCGATGTACAAAATAATGTCCCATCTAACATCATAATAGACTGTTCTTCTTTAAAGAGGAACTTTAAAAGGTTTTTCTTAGAACCCCAGATCAAGGGGTTATCAGTTTAAGAAAAGGTTCTCAGTAGAACCCTTTTTGTTTGGAAAAGCTTTGGGGTTAAACGATCAGAGCCTCAATTCGGGAGGCTGGTTAAACTTGTGTGTGAGCGTGCGAGGCTTGTTTTGCAGAGAATGTGGTCTGTTTAAGAAAATTTACGTTCCCCTGATACAATAAGGCACTTCCTGTCCAGACGTAGCCGTTGTTTCGTATGCAAATCCAGATCGGTCCTCTCACGTGAGTGTGAGACCTGGCACGGCGTTCCAGCGTGTGGTCTGCATAAAGGTGGTGAGTGCGCGTGTGTGTGTGTGTGTGTGTAGACTGAGCGAGAGAAAGCGAGCATACCACTGTGGGCTCGACTTGGCAGGCAGAGAGACTTGCCGAAGGCTGCAGAATAATAATAATGGGGGAAAAACACCAGCCGTCTCTCTTTACAGCTTTGAAGGAGCGCGATCTTCCTTCAGCTGTCCGCCTGGAACAGCTCCAAGTCACATGTCTCAGGGTTTTGGCCAAAGCCCGCGAATAATCACTGCTCGCGATTACAACACTCCTGCACTCACACTATACTATGTAGGCCTCTTTTTTTGTCTTCTTCAGCATTCTCTCTCCACCCCAGTCCAAAATAAAACATAGCCTCTGGCAGAAGTGAAGAGGGAAAAAAAAGAAGGAAGGAAAGAAAGAGATCTTCTTTACTTTTCCATAAAGCCGCCTGGTCCCGCCACACACAGACGGGTTCCTGCAGAGAACATTTGAAGTGCGAGACCATGAGATTCCAGTTAATGGCAAACACACTTCATGAGTGGCTTAGCTGAAAATCACCTCCATTATCTCATAAATGCGGCCCGGAGGGTGTCGCTTCTTCACCGTGTTCTGTCTCTGCACCTGGACCGGCCGTTACACTCTCAGCAAAATGACTACCGAACAAAGCTCGACACCCACACACACACACAACTTCTTATCAAAGTTGAACTCTGTCAAAGGGCACAGTAAAAAAGATACAAGCGGCATCAAAGTCCCGAAATGTTACCTGTTTGAGCAAACCATTTATCTGCTCTCTCTCTCTCTCTCTCTCTCTCTCACTCACTCTCTCACACACACACACACACACACACACGGATAGAGAAACAAGAACAAACATCCCTTCGTACACAAATACTAATTCATTATGAACTCATTTTGTATACCTTTATTGTCCATAATACACACACATACACGAAACATATTTTTGGCTTATGAGAGTCTTTATACTTATTTCCTGTCTTTTTTTTTTTTACAGACGACAACGACGACGTGGATGATGAAGACGAAGATGATGAGGAAGAAGAGGAAGAGGAGGAAGAGATTGATGTAGTCACAGTGGAGAAGCGGCGATCCACAGTTAGCAAGAACTTCCACTCTCAGGCCTCATCGTCGATGAGCCGGCTGAACTCGGGTGCGAGCCGGGCACCCCAGGAGCTCATTTTAAAAAGAACGGCAGCCGCCTCCATACACCAGCAGCAGCACAACTACGCAGCGCCTTCGCCGTACTCTGACGACTCAGATTTTCCCTCTGCTCCCCCAAGCAAAAAACAACGATCCGAAAGCAGCACTGGCTCCAGCACAAACTCGCAGCGTAGCATGAAAACAAGCACATGCATGCCGATCTCGCCGAATGGGATTCAGCGGCTCAGGAAATGCGGCTCGGGCTCTGACTCGGAGGACAACGAACGCAGACGCAACCACAACATCCTGGAGCGACAACGACGCAACGACCTGCGCTCCAGCTTCCTGACGCTGCGTGATCAGCTGCCCGAGCTCGCGAAAAACGACAAAGCAGCCAAGGTGCTGATCCTCAAGAAGGCTGCAGAGTACGTGGGTTCACTCGAGTCCCAGGAGCTTCGGCTTCGTCAGGAAAAGGACAAGCTCCAGGCAAGACGGCAGCAGCTCCTCCGCCACCTGGAGCAAGTCAGGACTCGCTAATCTGCTACATGCTAACCTTTAGGAGTCACGGCTGGAAGCCGATCGGCCGAACAGCCCCCCAAAAAAACTAACTTTCGGACACTCACTGCCGCCACTTTCTTTGCACATTTTTTGGACGTCTAGAATGTTTCGGGTTTACTTTTGTCATTCCAGTCACATCAAGGAAAAGAGAAAGTACAAGGATGGTCCCCTTACTCCATCCTAATTCCTTACTGTTTTTTTTAAAATGGGTTTTCTGCGTCAGAATTGACCGACAAACCCCTTTTCCTCTCTCAGCCTTTTGTAGAACTGCTGTTCAGGAATGTGGAAGTCGCCGAGGAGCACGCAATACAACACACACCCACTTTGCCTTCACTTTGCAAATGACACAAAAAAGCAAACTTTTTAAGAAATAGAGAGAGAAAAAAAAAGATCGGACGTGATTCAGGAGTCGGTTCGATGGGAATTGACTCTCTCTCTCTCTCTATCTCACACACTCACACCTCTCTTTCTGGTGCTTATAACTCCAGATATACCTCCGAGCACCTTGATGTCAGCAAAACACTATCAATCTGCCTTGTTTCTTTTTTTGTACACAGAACTGTCTTTGGGTTTTTCTAAGAAAATAACTAGACTGGAAGTTTATATACCTTTTATTAAGTACTGTATGACCTCGATTTATGAGGAACTTTGTAATATAATATGTTTTTTCGTTTTCAGGTTCATATTACCGTTCTTTGTTCGTCACACAATACTTACTAATTTGTACACCTACGCTTTAGTGTGCTTCTGATACATACTAAAAATTGATACTTATATTTTCGTATGAAAATGAGTTGAGTAGATATCACTATCTTGTTTTATCTCTTTGCTCTTTATGTTCATTTTTTTTGTACAGAAATCTTTCTATCTACATTTACCTTGCTCCCGTTTTTTCCTCCCTCGTTTGTTTATATATTTGTACCTCTCGGGTTCTTAGAACTTGGTCAATGGGAATGTTTTCTCTTCTCTCTCTCTCTCTCTCTCTCTCTCTCTCTCTCTCTTTTTCTAAGCGTACATTTTAGTGCTGCAACTCATAGCACTTTGAAATACCTCATTTTGAAAAATAAATAGACTCTGAAAACAAACTGTTCCTGACTCCACAGAGTTCTCAATACACACACTGTCACACCTGTCCTACTTCCTAAGGAGAGTTAATATTATGGGTTAATATTCACCATCTATACACCATCTACACCATTTACATCATGTAGGTCAAAGAACTAGAAAACGAGTGATTCAATTTAAGAATCTAATGAGTCTTTTCCCCAAATGATTCACTTGAAATTAGCTCATCTTTCACCTCTGAATTTTATACACCATAATTTCTCCAGAGGATCCAAGCGTATATGGTGTAACTCACTACTCCGCTGTTCACTTTCTCCCTGATTCACATCACAGGCAATATCACTGTTTTTATCACTCCATCATTTTTAATATTGATGATTCACTAATACACACCTCATACACAGTTGTTTTCAATATTACATTTCACTGACCAGCCTCTATCTTAAAGGAGGAATATGTTGTCATTCTCTCTCTCTCTCTCTCTCTCTCTATATATATATATATATATATATATATATATATTACACACACAAGAGAAAGTGGTTGTATAAGTATTGGGCACGCATAGATGCACTTCTAGGAACGCGCGCACACAAAGCACACACGCACGCTCTCTCACCAAGAGGCGACATTGAAGCGTGCTCCACACACACACACACACACACACACACACACACACACACACACACACACACACACACACACACACAAAACGCCGCTCCTTACTTCATTGTTCAGATGGTCGCCATGGAAACTGGAGCAGCTGCAGCGTGGCGCACTTGGAGCGAGAGCGCATTTTATTCTGCGTGTGTATGCGCGCAAGTGTGTGTGTGTTCTGTCCTTTTCTGTCCTTTGTGCCCAGGCTGTCGTGACTGGGGTGTCTAATATCGGGGAAAGAGTTTGTGACTCTGGGCCACATGGTATGAAAGCGTGCTCTAACAGAGGAACGAAAATACACAACGTAAAGAAAAGAGTGAGAAAATGTAGAAAAAAAAATAAATGAAGAGAGAAAATAAACTCCACCGGGAGTCTGCAAAGTATGGCATGATTACATAACAGTCTGAGATTTTCCTCTCTCTCTCTTTCTCTCTCTCTCTCTCTCTCTCTCTCTCTCTCTCTCTCTCTCTCTCTCTCTCTCTCTCTCTCGCTGTATGTGTGTGTGTGCGTGTGTGTGTTGTGTGTGTGCGATCTGTAGGATGAAGTAACCATGAGAGACCCTACTGTACCATCTGGCTGGTGGCTTATCTCACTTGATTATAGAGAAAAACAAAAACTGAGACAGAAACCAAGATAATAACACCACCACGACTAGAGCAATACAGCTGTATAGAAAGACAGAGGCCAGATATGAAACCACACATACACTCTCTCTCTCTCTCTCTCTCTCTCTCTCTCTCTCTCTCTCTCTCTCTCTCTCTCTCTCACAAACACACACACAAAAACATGCAAATTTACATACACACACAACTGCAGACAGGCATACATATATACACAGACACTTGTTCACACACAGACACATGCACACAGACACACACATGCACACACACAGACTCCCTCGCACTCACATCGTTGTGTTTCAGTCCCTGATTAAACATGTGTATTAGCTTCAGAATAGGTGTCTTTCTTCACTATACTCATAAGGTTAATAATGACCACTGAACATTGCTCTGTGTGTGTGTGCGTGCGTGTGTGTGTGTGTGTGTGTTTGACTTTGGACATGTGTTAATCTTTGCTAATGTGCTAATATATCAAGTTGGTGAAACTCATTCTGTAATTCTCTTTTGGTTTTTATGGGACACAAACACACAAAACCTCCTAAAATCCATTACATACAAACCAGGTGGAAATCAATCAGAGGAATCAGCCTAAGCCTAAGAGCGATCCACTTTCTAACAGTTTCGCTTGATCAGATCATCAATAAATAATCCTAATTGCTGTAGCGTTAAATGTCATGTAACATCACGCCGGTTTAAAACGCAAAGCCGTAAGAGGACACAGGGATCCGTACCATTGTGCAATTGCATTGGCAGAATTGCATCATTTACACAGTGCTGTATAAAAAACATTGCAGGATGGAGAGAAAGAAATAGAGTGCTGGATATTACACTCATTTTTCCACCAACAAGCTGAAAGAGAAAAAAAAGAGTTGCAGGATGAACCGAAAGCAGCGGCAACAATTACACAAAGATCAATAATTCGACAAACAGTAACACGATCGTCTCAGTTCCTTCAGTTCACACAAAAGCAGTTCTAATCTTTTCCACTCCACTTTGTTCAGTTCCAGAAGCAAAACACAATAAAGTGTGTGATAAATCAACAACATCTAATATTTTATTAATTATCAGAAAAATATTCAACAGTAATGAAGTGTTTCATTTCACAGCAAACTAAAAAAAAAAAACAGCTATTTTCATCACTGGAGCAGCAATAATGGAGAAAGAGAGAACGAGCGCGATGGAGAAGATAAAGAGGAAGAGACCAGAGAAGAGTTCAGCCCTTTTAATCCAGCGGGCTCTGTAAGAGCTGAGCTAATCCTCAGAAACATGCAGCAGCGCCACCCAAACAAAAGCATGCCAGTGTTCATGTGCCCCTTGTCCAACAGGGCAGCGCTGACGGAGGGGTGGAGGTGCCATCTGTCTCACGTCAGGTGCTGAAAGGAGAAACCGCTGCTGAACGGTGTGTGTGTGTGTGTGTGCGAGACTAGACGTGGAAGTCATAGGTGATCAAAGTTTAACCAATTGTTTTGAGATTAGCATACAGATGGCCGAACTCTCTCTCTCTCTCTCTCTCTCTCGCTCTCTCTCTCGCTCTCTCTCTCGCTCTCGCTCTCTGACTGTACATCAAGTCTTTCATTTCTCTTTCTTTGTTAGTGTAACCTCCAGCATCTGTGCAAACTTTCACACATTGGACTCCTGAATGTTTTAAAACAAAGACCTGAACCAAAATGTGGTAAAAAAACAAAAAAAAACAAAAAAGATTAAATTTGTCAAATATTTCAATAATTACAGTCACATCCCGGTAATAAACACACACACACACACACACACACACACACACACACACACACACACACACACACACCCCACACATACACCCCACACCCCCCCACACACAGTTATTAATTAAAAGTTTTATATATTTACACACACACACACACACATAAACACACACAGAGTTATTATTTAATTGTTGAAATTTACACACACACAAAAACAAAATTGAAACAATTAGCACATAACCACCCCCCCCCCACACACACACACACTAATTAATTGACTCCTCATTATGACACTTGACCAATTAGAGGCTTCTGCAACTCTTTTATTCAAAACAGTTGTTTGTTCAACAAAAGAAACTAAAAAAAAAGCTTAATATTATACAAAGATTAATATTATACAAATAATTAAGATTAATATTAGACTTATATAGGGGCACGGTGGCTTAGTGGTTAGCACGTTCGGCTCACACCTCCAGGGTTGGGGGTTCGATTCCCGCCTCCGCCTTGTGTGTGTGGAGTTTGCATGTTCTCTCCGTGCCTCGGGGGTTTCCTCCGGGTACTCCGGCCCAAAGACATGCATGGTAGGTTGATTGGCATCTCTGGAAAATTGTCCGTAGTGTGTGATTGCGTGAGTGAATGAGTGTGTGTGTGTGCCCTGTGATGGGTTGGCACTCCGTCCAGGGTGTATCCTGCCTTGATGCCCAATGACGCCTGAGATAAGCACAGGCTCCCCGTGACCCGAGAATAGTTGGATAAGCGGTAGAAAATGAATGAATGAATGAATTAGACTTATATTTAAACGTGTTTGTATTTATCCCCAGTGAACAAGCCTGAGGTGACTGAGGCAGCTGTGGTGAGGAAAAACACCCTTAGATGGAAGAGGAAGAAACCTTGAGAGGAACCAGACTCAAAAGGGAACCTCATCCTCATTTGGGTGACACTGGAGGGTGTGATTATAAATTATTATTAACACCGGAGTGTATTAATATGAATAATATCCTTTCTATAGTAATACACAGTCCAACAATTGTGTATCATTTGGGAGGTTGTTGTTTCTAAGACCGCATGTAGTCGGCATCTTCTCATTAAATGCACGAAACCTTCATGAAGCAGAATCCAGCTGGAGCAGGAACAATCTCTAGATGCCTCAGGATCCTCACAGGGTTGGTCTCATTTTAATCAAGGTCTGAAATCTTCATGACACGGAACACAACTGGAGCTGGTACAATCTCTGGATGCATCGGGATGGGTATAAAAAATGAAGCACAAGTGGAGAGGAATTAGCGTAGCTGCTGTTCATAATATTAGCAAACACTAGATGATAATGTGCATTTGATCAGATGTACTGGAGCACAAGGTTATATGATGTACCCGACTAAAGAGATACAGTATGTATATAATCTACGTTTAATCTGGAAGAGTGTGTCTGAGCCCTGAACACTGTCAGGAAGGCTATTCCAAAGTTTAGGAGCTGAATATGAAAACACTCTACCACTTTTAGTAGACTTTGATATTCTGGGAACTAGCAGAAGTCCTGAGATACCAGAAGTCAGAAGTCAGCTGGGTTTTGCGCATGACAGTTAGGAGCTGTAGTTCTGAGCCTCTATGTATGGAATCAGTTGCAGATTCAAGCATGTGACACGTAACAGATTCAAGATCAAGCCATTAAAAGGCCATGGCACCAAATACTAACAAAGCGAATCTAAAATCTACTGGATTTCCGATCAAGTCAATCAAAGCTGAAATAAATCTGTCTCAGTGAATATTTTTGATATCACATTGTATGGAATTAAATTTGTCACGTCTCAAGCCATGAAGACAGAGTACAGCTTCTGTTCCTGAACTGATTACTGCAAACTGAATGAAGCTGTAAAGTTCCTGAAAGCTATAAAGCTTCATGTTTTCAATACGTTGAAAATGTACGTTCCGTTTGTTTCATTCAAACTTGTTGAAATTAAGATTATTTATTTGGTCATTGTACGACACTGTAAATCTGTGTGTGAATGTACGTGTCAGTTTAGTGGAAGTAACGAAATGTCAAGGGAGGGAAAAGAGACGATGGGACGAATGTGTTTTGTGAATTTTTTACAGCGCCTACATGTATCTGTAAACCTGTAGACTGTAGATGTAGCTTCACATCACATCACCTCACACACACACACACACACACACACACACACACACACACACATACACAACCACATTCAAATACTTTTATTTTTTAGTTGTTGACATTTTTGTACACACACACACACATTTAATTTCTTTCATTGTTGTTGAAATTATTGTTTGCACACGCTCACACTCAGACACACAATTACTGTTTTTGTCTTCATTGTTAAAATTATTGTATACACACACACACACACACACACACACACATATTTAATACATTTATTGTCTTCGTTGTTGAAATTTTTTATACACACACTCACCCCCCCACACACATCCACACAACCACATTCAGTTACTGTTTTTGTCTTCATTGTTCAAATTTTTGTATACACACACACACACACACGCACACACATATTTAATACTTTTATTGTCTTTGTTGTTGAAATTTTTTATACTCACACACACACACACACAAACACACACAAAACCACACAACCACATTCAATTACTGTTTTTGTCTTCATTGTTCAAATTTTTGTATACACACACAGGCACACACACATATTTAATACTTTTATTGTCTTCGTTTTTGAAATTTTTTATACACACACACACAAACACATTCAGTTACTATTATTGTCTTAGTTGATAAGAAAGTGTGTAATACAGTGTGTGTGTGTTTGTGTATGTGTGTGTGACCCATGTAAACATTTTTTATTGTTCAGATGCTGAAAATCTCCATAAGTTTATTGTTGATGGCAGCACAAAGAAACCATAAAGCTGCTTGTTGAAGTTCATGTTTGGGCAGCTTTAGGACTGCTCATATTCTCCATCGGTAAAAACAAACTCTATAATGAATTCAGAAATGACTCTGATGCTCGTACTCGAGGGTCCCTTCTGCGTCTGGTTCCTCTCAATATTTCTTCATGTCATCTCAGGGAAGGGGGCACGGTGGCTTAGTGGTTAGCACGTTCGCCTCACACCTCCAGGGTTGGGGGTTCGATTCCCGCCTCCGCCTTGTGTGTGTGGAGTTTGCATGTTCTCCCCGTGCCTCGGGGGTTTCCTCCAGGTACTCCGGTTTCCTCCCCTGGTCCAAAGACATGCATGGTAGTTTCATTGGCATCTCTGGAAAATTGTCCGTAGTGTGTGAATGAGAGTGTGTGTGTGCCCTGCGATGGGTTGGCACTCCGTCCAGGGTGTATCCTGCCTTGATGCCCGATGACGCCTGAGATAAGCACAGGCTCCCCGTGACCCGAGAATAGTTGGATAAGCGGTAGAAAATGAGTGAGAGATGAGAGTGAGTCATCTCAGCGAGTTTTTCCTCACCACCGTCACCTCAGTCTTTTCTTTGACGTTTCAGTAAAGCTTATTTTGGGACACTGCTTGTTAATAAAAGTGCTACTCTAATACACAGTATATTATAACAGGGCATGACACAATGATTTCTTTCTTTATTTATTGGCACCCCAATGTCTGTTCTTAGATTTGTGTATCTATTTGGAATATTTTTATTAAGCTATAAGAAAGAGAAATTTTCTGAAAGATTCCCTAATACAGAGAGACCCTAACATTTTATGTTCTAGAGCAACAGATTGTAGAATTACACAATCCTTTAGCTGAGGGTCAAAGGTCACAGTAGCATTGTTCCCATGTCCTACTCTGACAGTTATCTGTCTGTTTGATCACACACATCAGCCCGGAGCTCCTCAGACACATTCGGGGCAGAGCTCAGAGGGAAGCCACATAATGAACACTGAAAGATGGAGATTAGTTTGAGTTATCAAGAAGAATCAAGATTTCAATTTAAGGAAGATTTTTTTTCTACGCATCTCGACGGCTGAGGGTAGTGCGTCTGAGTGCGTACGTGTGTGTTAGTCATTAACACAGTGCTAAACATTCAGCAAATCATTAAACTTTTACCAAACAATACCTTTAGATTTAATATTTATATTTAAAATCAGTTTACATAGTTAATGATGTGTTTTGCAAAAAAAAAAAAAACATATCCTTACATAAAGGTCCTTAACTAATATAAATGGCTTTTATGTAACAATAACAAACGATAAACTTCAGCATGAATAAATCCCCCAGTGTGGCAGGATTCTTCATTCCGATTGGTCAGAAACTGCGGTCCCTTCTCTTCTTCTAACTCATCCACATGGGCTGATCACATGCGTTAACTGTCGTTTATTTACATGGACTTGTGTTTCAAATCAAATCAAATCAAATTTTATTTGTCACATACACATACATACAGAGTACGACATGCAGTGAAATGCTTTTTGCATCTGTCTGGTATTCAAACATAAGATAAAAATATAACCAAAAGGCGGTAGATAAAATAAACAAATAAAAAAAAAACGTTATAAAATATGAAAATATAAGTGAAAATAAAGCTTATACATAAATATACATAAATTCGTGTGGTTTTAATTATTGTACTTAAAGTATCCATGTGCGGTATGGTGTGTATAAAGTGTATAAAGTGGTACTGTGCTGTGCAAGAGTTAAAGTGTTGGTGCAAAAAGGTGTGCAGAAAAACAGTGAAGGAGAGAGGTCCAGTACTAGGTCCAGATCTAGATCCAGATCCTGGGTGTTTCCTGGTTTAAACTCTGAATGGCCTGCGGGAAGAAGCTTCTCCTCATTCTCCATTTCTATCCATGTCCATACTGTATAAATCACATTTTAATCATACAACTATTCAAATGAATTTATATATATATATATTACTAGTCACTTATTTCATTTTTTACTCGACTTTGCTCATCAGTTTGTATTTCGCGTTTGTATCTTATTCTATTTCATTTCATTTTAGTGTATTGTATTCTGACTGTCGTAAAAAGCATGATACTGTGTATGACTGTGTATGTGACCAATAAAAGTAGAATTTAATTTAAAAGAAAAAAACCCACAATAAACATAAAGCTTCTTCCAACAGCTTTTTATTTGCTTATTTACAGTGTTATTATGTGCAAAACAGAAAGGAGTAAAAGCTGGAACGTATCTGCTGTTGGAAAGCTTCAGTAGATTGTGTGGATGCTGCAGTCTGGTGGAGTGAATACAGATTACAGGCTTGTCTGACCAGCTGATAGATCACACTACAATTAAATCACAGACGCCCTTCAGTGCACACACACACACATGCACACATGCACACACACACACACACACACACACACATAATTCATTAATCTATACCAGACACTGATCTTTTTTTTAATGGTGCTGGAAATACTTTTGGCACACAGTTTGCATTATATTTTAATGCTTTCATAAGAGAGTGTCATCTATTTACAGCTACACTTTGAGTGACGGTTAGAGTACATCTCTGCTTTGTCACTGTTCCTGTTTAAACCTGTATTGTAACGTCTACATTTATTATAAAATCTAAAGCAGTAAGAGGTTAAAAATGTCAGCCAAGGTCTCAAGATCAATCCGAAATTTAAGTGACTTTCTAAAACGTATGGTTCAGCTACGTGATCTGGTTCAACACAACTTTATGTATATATAGAATCGTATAGTAGTATAGTGTAGTACAGTGTAGTGTAGCATAGCACAGTACCTGTAGTAAAGTAAAGTAAAGTAAAGTAAAGTAAAGTAAAGTACAGTCATATGCAAAAGTTTAGGCACCCCTGACAATTTCCATGATTTTCATTTATAAATATTTGGGTGTTTGGATCAGCAATGTCATTTTGATCTATCAAATAAGTGAAGGACACAGTAATATTTCAGTAGTGAAATGAGGCTTATCGGATTAACAGAAAATGTGCAATATGCATCAAAACAAAATTAGGCAGGTGCATAAATTTGGGCACCCTTGCCATTTTGTTGATTTGAATACCTGTAACTACTTAGCACTGATTAACTGGAACACACAATTGGTTTGGTGGCTCATTAAGCCTTGAACTTCATAGACAGGTGCAGACAATCATGAGAAAAGGTTTTTAAGGTGGCCATTTGCAAGTTGTTGTTCTCTTTGACTCTCCTCTGAAGAGTGGCAACATGGAGGCCTCAAAACAAGTCTCAAATGACCTGAAAACAAAGATTGTTCAACATTATGGTTTAGGGGAAGGCTACAAAATGTTATTGCAGAGATATAAGCTGTCAGTGTCATCAAGTTTTGATACATATTGCGCATTTTCTGTTAATCCGATAAACCTCATTTCACTACTGAAATATTACCGTGTCCTTCCGTTATTTGATAGATCAAAATGACATTGCTGATCCAAACACCCAAATATTTATAAATGAAAATCATGGAAATTGTCAGGGGTGCCTAAACTTTTGCATACAACTGTATTGTGGCTTGTAGTGTTGTGTAGTGCAGTGTAGTACAGTGTAGTGTAGTGTTGTGTAATGTAGTGCAGTGTAGTGTCATGTAGTGCAGTGTAGTGTCATGTAGTATAGTACAGTGTAGTGTAGTACAGAACCTGGTAGTATAGTGTAGTGCAGTTTAGTGTTGTGTAGTACAGTGTAGTGTAGTGTAGTACAGTACAGTGTAGTGTAGTGTAGTGCAGAACCGTATAGTATAGTATAGTATAGCAGAGTACAGTGTAGTGTAGTATAGCAGTGTACCATGTATTATAATATTGTATAGTGTAGTGTAGTATATTGTAGTATGGAATAGAATGGTGTAGTGTAGTGTATTGTAGTGTAATGTAGTGTTGTATAATATAGTATAGAATAAGGTAAGGTATACATATCTTGAATAGAACATTTTAGGTTTAGGGATTGTTTTTGCTGTGCTTTTTATTCCTTATCCCAGTCCATTTATTCCTGTATTTTACTGTACTGTACTACACTATAGTATAATGTAGTACAGTACAGCAAGGTATAGTATAGTATGATTACAGTGTAATATTGTAGTGCAGTAAAGTGTAAATCAGTATAGTATAGTATTATTCTAATCTAGTACGGTAGTATAGTATAATATAGTATAGTATAATAGTGCATAATATAGTATAGGATATGGTATGGTATACATAGCTTGCGTAGAACCTTTTAGGTTTAGGGATTTTTTTCCTTATTCCAGTCCCTTCCTCCCTTTCGAACCCAGTGTCTTTTCACATTGACCCAGGGGCCAAGGTCAAGGCCCTGTACTCACATCCCTCCCAGATCTTCCTTATCAATCAAACAACATGTTCACTCAGATAATATGGTCAGATCAATTATGTTAATTCAACAAAAACTTTCCCTAATCATTTTTATGATTCTTTTTATTCCTGAAGAAGGTGATTGAGTTAGCGTGTTTGATTAGATGCGTGATCCACCGTGCTCGGCTCTGCAGATGTTGAGCTTGACCTACGATAGCTTATGCTGGGTCAGAAGTCACTAATCAAATCAAATCAACCTTTTTTGACTGCCATTAGCATTTTCCCTTCAGTCAGCGGCTCTTTCTGGATGTTAATTTCGATTGAACTACGTTCATGTGAGTAATTACTTGTCTTTCTGCAGGATAATGGAATTCATGTGATTCTGCTTGGATGGTTTGTCCGCGTTCCGGTGTGTGTACCAGGTCAGAGCCTTAATCTATGTAACTGTCAGCCAGTGAGGAGGGAATTTATTAGACTTTTAGTTCACTGGACATCTTAATTCTGTTCACTCACTGTCAAGAGGGAAGCTCAGCGTTAAGAAATCAGATTGACCATTAGGACTCTTTCTTTCACGTTTTGCTAATGTGATGGTGTCTATTAATTACTGTGAATTTCCTGAAGTAGAGCAATCAGAGAAGTGTCAGCTAAGCACATAGTCATGCAAAGAAAAAACATTTGCTCATATCTCACATATTTAGACCTGTCTATTTAAGACTGCACTTTTCTTTTCTTTATTTATTTATATCATTTCTACAGTAACACAAGAGTGGAGTGTTTGCCTGTTAGACGGGCTTCCGGATAGGTTAGAAAGCAAAGAACTCACACTTTCACAATTTTCATGCTTTAATATTGCTTTCATTTTGCTTTCTTGTGCTTATTCTAAATTCTCAATATAGAGCATTTTAGAGCGCAAAGATAAGTACAGAAGAGTACACAATGAGGCATTCTGTTAAAGGAAAAGAATCAATGATGGAGTGATGTGATGTAACCCTGAAGTTGAATCTTTATAACAGCAGTGTTTTGTTCCTCTTATTCCAAAGCAATATGCTTTAGCAAATCATTTATATAGTTAAAAGTAAAGAATGACGCTTGACGATGAAAAACTTAAAGCTACAGCTTTCGTTCCTTGCTCACAAAATGTCTCCTCACAAAAAACCCTGTGTTCATTATCAACCTTGCAGCTGTATCCACTGTCGGATGAGCTGCGGTTACAGGCAAGTAATCAACACCTTCTGACCAGTCAACTGTTTTATCAGTGCTGTGGTATAATCTGCTGTAAATCTATAAACAGTATGCACACACGCTGACAAACACAAGCTAGTCAGTGGTTTGGGGGATTTTTTTGAATGAATCCTCTTTTCCACTCATCCTTTCACCTCTGCTTTTCACCTCTCCTGCATGTTTCCTTTTATTGTCTCCTGTTGAGGGTTGATTATCTGCTAAAGAGGCTATTGACGTGTAATTGCCAGAGTTGTAACTAGTCATCGTTTGTGGGAAACAGCTTAACGATGTGGACTAAATCCCACGTCACAGCCGTTAATTACTCTCTAATCTATAGTTCTGAGCTCAGTGCTTATTAAGCTCTGAACTCTGAACTCCGGCTACATCTGCGTTGTGCTTCGACTCTTGTGACACACGTTGTAATGTTGGGCTGTGAAGGCTCAAGTGGTTAAGGCTCTGGTTTGTTGATTGGAAGATCAGGCTTCAATCTGCCACTGTTGTGGCCCTGTGCAATACCCTTAACTCTCCCTGCTCCAATGTGCACTGTATCATGAATGACCCTGTGCTCTGACCCTGACTTTCAAAGCTGTGATATGTGAAGAAAGAATTTTATTGTGCTGTAATGTATATGTGACAAAAATAAAGGCTTCTGTTCTTCTTGCCCCACCTCAATATATTCAAGACTGAACTTATAGCAGAGAAATGATTTATAATGCTACAGTCAGGTTCCTCTGGTTTCCTCTTTTTTTTCTTACCATGATCACCTCTGGGGGGTCACGGTGGCTTAGTGGTTAGCACGTTCGCCTCACACCTCCAGGGTTGGGGGTTCGATTCCCGCATCCGCCTTGTGTGTGTGGAGTTTGCATGTTCTCCCCGTGCCTCGGGGGTTTCCTCCGGGTACTCCGGTTTCCTCCCCCGGTCCAAAGACATGAATGGTAGGTTGATTGGCATCTCTGGAAAATTGTCTGTAGTGTGTGAGTGCGTGAGTGAATGAGAGTGTGTGTGTGTGCCCTGCGATGGGTTGGCACTCCGTCCAGGGTGTATCCTGCCTTGATGCCCGATGACACCTGAGATAGGCACAGGCTCCCCGTGACCCGAGGTAGTTCGGATAAGCGGTAGAAAATGAATGAATGAATGAATGAATGAATGAATGATCACCTCTAGATGGCTCAACATGGATGTCATCTGTCTTGAGAAACGTAAAAGGACTCACTGTATCATCAGCGCACAGGCCATGATCCAACAATGCCGCATCGCTCATTTTCATCTGTCGATCATAGAGACACTAGCCAATCGTGTGCATCTGTAACCTCATGTATGTAGAAGATCAGCCGGTTGTCTCAGATGATGCACGTGTTAGACTTCACATCTCACAGCAGCACCAAAAAGAAACCTAGTCACAACAGCAATTTGCTTTTAGCATCGCTGCTTTGTACTTCACATGTAATTGACTGATTTACGATTAAAGCATCAGCCAAGAGAATGAATATAAACATGATTTAATGCAAAGAACCTTCTTTCATCCTCAGAAATCTATTGTGATTAGCAAATTTCCCAGTGATTTCATTCAAAAAGATTTGATAAGATTCATTCACTGATTGGTCACCATCAATCACCATCAATCATTAAACATCAATCATTAAATCACCATCAATCATTAAACATTCATAAAAGGGAATTATGCTTCATGCACAAATAAAACTCCTCCAGAAGTGCTACATTCTCTTCATAGCATGGCTCGGCCCCTTATGCTCCTCTTGAACCAACATCCCAGTATCTTGTTCCAGTTTGTATTGAACCACGTGTTCCAGATTGTACAGAATCCGTTTGGCTCCAGGTCAGACTCAATTCCATGTCTCGTTCGGTAAGAGATGTATTCTTTTTCGATAGGTCCAACCCCTGAAATGCTTCTTCACATCCTGTGCTCTACCACAGACTTTAAAAATCATTCATTCATTCATTCATTTTCTACCGCTTATCCGAACTACCTCGGGTCACGGGGAGCCTGTGCCTATCTCAGGCGTCATCGGGCATCAAGGCAGGATACACCCTGGACGGAGTGCCAACCCATCACAGGGCACACACACACACTCTCATTCACTCACGCAATCACACACTAGGGACAATTTTCCAGAGATGCCAATCAACCTACCATGCATGTCTTTGGACCGAGGGAGGAAACCGGAGTACCCGGAGGAAACCCCCGAGGCACGGGGAGAACATGCAAACTCCACACACACAAGGTGGAGGCGGGAATCGAACCCCGACCCTGGAGGTGTGAGGCGAACGTGCTAACCACTAAGCCACCGTGCCCCCACTTTAAAAATCAGTCACGTTTTTTTTTTTTTTTTTTTTTTTTAAATATATGTGCAGGATTCGTTCACTTAAACGATTCGTTGTGAAACACAGATTCGTTCACGGATAAAACCCTGCTACCTCAGATTTTCCACTCATAGCTCACAGGGTGTCTGATATCTTTCACAGGCCAGTAATTGGCTCTCTATATTTCCATGTGTACACAAATATACACACTAACTTTAGTGTTTTTTTTTGCTTTGCTAATTTACTAACTTTTGTGTAGTTTTTAAAGTAACCCTGAGAAAGGTTTAGCAGGAGTTTTCTGAATCCTGTTCTAAAGTTTTTTACCTTTTTATTATCAGTGTCTTTAACCAATAAGTGCGTTGCGTCCTGCAAAGGAATGATTGGATTGGATTTAGATAGGAAGACGTAGATCAGTAAGCTCAATTTCTTACTGCTCTATGTATATCTTGTTTTTTTGAGTGATGTATAAGGTAAAAACCACACCGTTAATTCAGACTACACACTCTTAGAAAGAAAGTCTATGATATCAGTTTTGTTGCTGCCGAAGAGCTTCACACAAACATGTTTTTAACCTTCATTCGGTTTGACCTGAACCCTGAAAGAAGAAGCAGAGCAGGTGAAAGCAGTTGACACCCTACACCCTTCACACATGATCCTGCAGAAGCTCCTCAGAAACTGGATAGCATCTAGGAGTTTTGAGGCCAATGCCCTCTCTACCTCTCATCATTTAGGACTTATAACATCAAAGCAAAACAACCACAATGGCGTTCAAACCACTCGGCCTTCAAAAGATTGGCGAGGTATTTTCTTCGGCTTCTTCAGCGTCTTTTCCTTCCAAACAATGGCTAAGGGTCGACAAAAGGAGGGAGCACAAAGCGAAAAAGGAGGCACGTTGCTCACCTGCTGGAAGTAACACAATCGCTTAACGACCACGCTGGGTATTGTGGACTGCGCTCCAGAGAAAGGGGACCACACGCTTAACATCCCACGCAAACCTTAGATGCTGTCTAATGTTTCACTGATTTAAGTGGGGCCCTCCTAGTAACTAACATCTACGTATAATAAGATGACTGTGCATGGAAGCGTACTTTAGACAGATGAGAATGAGATATTCAAGCAAAAGTTGAACAAATAGAAGCCGAAAACAGTGCGAGAGAGAGAAAGAAAACACAAGGGACTAAAGACAGAGGATGAAAGAGAAGGAGAGCGTTGATAGGTCCAGGTGTACCATGTTAAGGTAATTCTTAGGTAAGACGAGAAGAGGACTTCTGTCTGTCAGCTCATATAACGAGGTGTGTAACTAACACACACACACACACACACTCATGCTTAACTGATTGTTAGATGGTCTACTGTTGACAGTCACGGTCCTTCATACCGTACAAGCCGACTCTGGAAGTCAGTTAAGTCGTTCCACTGGCTACCTGGAAGCATCTCATCAGTGTGTTGCTTTCACACATTTGACATAATCAGTTCCTTATGTGCCTCTGATTTTAACCTTTGACCCAAGATTCAGGGACAGCATTTATCTTTAGCCATGTCTAACATCGGTTGACGCTCTACTCTGGCCCCCCTGTAGCAGCCTCCATGTTGCTGGAATCGCTAGGGTCAGCGTTGTGCTTATTCCAGAGAATAGCTCCATTGTGAAAGCCCCCCATTTGCTAGCTGACTAAGGGAAGTCAGCACTTGGCTAAGGGGGCTTAGCTGACCACGCCCCCTTTCCCCTCCCTCCTGGAGAGCTTTAACACAATTCCTTTCTAAATCCATACCTTCACAGTTCATTCCTTCATCCCCTCCTATTCACCCGGTCATTCGTTACGTCGCTCGGGGTAATACTTCGTGGAAGCTACAATTTTGTAGCTGTTTATTGATCTGTGTGTTGGTGTGTTTTGAATTGTGCATCACATCTGGTAACATTAAAGGCAGGAGAGACCAGTAGAGGTCGGTCTCATCAGAACTTCAATAGCTGCGGAAATTCATTGTCCCCCCTGGGCGCAAAAATATTCATTCACCTAACATGAATTTAATTGGTCCAAGTTACCGGTTAAATGCTTTCGAATGTCACCCTTTAAAATGCTTAGTTAATTCATACCAGTCACATGGCACTCACAGGTCATATAGGAGGGACTGTGGAGCAGCCGTTTTAACAAGGGCTAAGACTGAATTTATATACAAACTTCAAAGGGCCCTTAGTGCAAGCTCTTAATACTCAAAAAATGGCAGTCACAAAGTAGCCATTACTGCTACTGTGTAAAGCCTAAACCCTCCCCTCTACCCATTCTTTCTCTCTGATTGAGGTAAACCAGCTTCCTGCTGACGGTAGTTAATTTCGACCGTTTGTGTCATAACAGGAGCCATTTGGAACAATAGAGCAGCATATTGACTCAACAGAGCCCAAACAAAAGCACTGAGAGTGAATTTAAGAACAACAGGGACCATTTAATGTATAGATAAATAACTATATTCAGGGAAGCATGTAACAATTCTAAATAATCTATACATACTGTATATGTAGCGACGTCCAACGTCTAACATTATTAAAACCTGTGTATCTGTTGTCACTTTGCCAGGAGTGTTCTTCATGTGCTTGCTAATTCTTGGCTTTACCTTCAGTTCTGTCTTTATTAAGTACAATGCTTGCTTGGTGTTCTGAATAAGGTCATCCAAACACTGATGGTCGATCAGTCTAGCTCCACTGACAGATGAACAAGCCAAATTCAGGTTCATGTAGCTGTATACTGGAAAGCAGTTGGTCATAGATCGTATCTCTACCAAACATTTTAGCATTAACTTGAAACACTTCATGCTTCATGAAGCTGATGAGAGTGAAGCATCTTTCTCTGATTCACTAATGGTGATGACAAAAGCCATTTTTGGTTGCTGATTAGATACGGAAAAAATCAATGTCACGGTTTATTTTCCTGATTTGCTGTAGCTCTCTCAATGGAAGTAAGTGTGTGTGTTTGTATGTGTGCTATAACCAATCCCAGACCCACTCACTGACACACTCATCCCGTTTCACACAGACCCCAGCCATAAAACCACACTTCCGCACTCTCACCCTGAATCAGTCATTCATCTGTTCTATACAACTCTCTTTCATTCTTTCACTCTCTTTCTGTCCCTCCATTAAAGGACTACATTTAAACAGACTACTGGGTCATGGCACCAGATCAGCAGAAGAATTATTATTTTTTTTTTTAAAAATGGAGAAGTGAGTATATGAAACCAGTAAAGCATGTAACATTAGAGCAAGGGAACATTTATATCCCTACTTTTTCTAAAGCCAAGCACTCTCATGTAAATTAGCAGCTTTTTGAAACACAAGGCGCATGTTAGCAGCTGGGCCAGAATTAGAGGCATGTGTTGCGTTGCATTGGGGCGGGTTTACGGTCACCGCCACCATTTGATGTGCTGTAATGAGGAAGTGAGCAACTTCCTGTGGCTAACAGAAGCGAGGGATCGAAGGGGGTTGGTGGTGTTATGGTAGGGGAGATAAATGAAAAGCAGAAGTACTGGGGCAGCCAGACAAACAGGAGTGTTGGGTTAAATGTTCTTTTTGTTGTGCTTCCTTAGAATGGCAGGGGGCAAGGGCACCTCCAGGTTGTGTAGGAGATGTGTGCAGTCTTGCACATCATTATGGATGAAAGATGAAATGAATTTGAGCTAATTGTATACGTTAGAGTCAGCTGGCGCACTGAGCCCTTTTAATCAGGGGACGTTTTACTGCACTGGTAAGTCATTGTTATGAAATCTATTACCTGAATTGGACAGTGTTCATCCTAATTTAGCTTTTTTCAGCTAACAGATTGTCCAGAGAACCTCGTTTTAGACTGATCGAGGTTAGCGATTAGATCAGTAGATTAAAATCTCTGTGAGAAGGTCTGGTGAGAACAGTAACCATCAGTGGAAAAACAGATGATTTCCGAAAGCTCCTCAAAAACAATTCACTGACCCAATAGACTTCTCTTTAAAGCCATTTTGTTTTGTGCTTGTTATCTCAATGTTGACCTTTACAGCAGGATTTGTGACCTCCCCTCCATGCAAACAAAAGTTGTACACCAGGATTTGTTCAAGTGGCCTAAACAACCTGAAAGGAAAAGATCTCAAACATGCTGTGGTTAAAAAACAGTGAAGTTGAGATCAGCCCAGTTAACAGTGAAAGTGAATTTTGTACGTCAAACAATTAAGGCACTGGTCGACTCTGGGCTCCGTTTGGGAATGTAGGATCCATTGTTACTCTCCAACTGGGTCTTTCTGAAGATGGACGAGTGGAATGCTGCAGTCAGAGCTCATAAATCTCCTCCAGATGATAACAATGCAGTTGAATAGCCATAAAGTTCTCTTAAGTATCTTTTCCACTGCTGAGGATTAGCCGGTTAGCATCTTCTCTCCTGAGAGCCTGCTTATTCTTATGCAATGAGTTAAGACCCCCTGCTGAACACACACTCACACATGGGCGCACACACACACAAACACACACACACATACACACACACATGCATCTTTAAACATTCCTGGGCTGGTCAAATCAGTCAATTAATCAATTAATGACATTAATGTGAGTGCACATGCTGATTGATCCACATCGAAGAAACAAGCATAGAATTGAGCATGTCATTGTCCTGGTGAGGTATTGCTCCTCTTCTCAGATTGAGGTAATAAATCTCAAACATGAATGACTCCTGTTTTTAAGGCAACTGTGGGAACTGACCTTCCGAATAAACCAGATTAGATGAGAATTTGAGGGACAGATTAACTCTATCTAAGACTTATCCTGTGTGTATTGGACTCATTATTTACACATTGATTTATTGACCTCACAGATTTGAAGGGGCTTATCCCTCCTTTGGGGATTTCACATACCAGCCTGCAAGCAGTGATGTCATGAGAGCTTTGCGATAGGTTGCCAAACGTTGCATAACGCTCTTATCGATATCAATGCAGTGTTATAACAAAGTGCTGGCATGACCCAAAGCACTACCATGTTGCTCTGAAGTATGTCTGAGGTATGTTTTGCTTCAGATAGCAACAGAAAAAAGTGACTTAGAAAGGCTTATCTGCCTGCTGACTCATGCTAACAGTACGGTCATTGTTTCTAATATTAAAGCACAAGATGTGTTACACTGTACTCACTGCAGCAGCAGTCCGTGATGGAGAAATGAAATAACTTTGCATTTTGTTCATTTACATTAAAACAGGCATATCCTAAAAGAAACAACTTTGGCTTTGTGAGCTCTTAAGGTTATCAAAGTTCCAGATAGTCTGTCTTGTGTCAATGTTTTTCTTGCCACTACTGAGATTTCAGAATGTGAAGCAGTGTTTTGGGGCATGCAGTTATGAGTAATATTCTGTAGTTCAGACATTATGCTTCTTGAATACTTGAGGGTAAACTTTGCTTTAAATCCCCCTACCAACCATTATAAAAGAAATCTTACTAATCCTAACCACTCCAACAGACACCAATAGTAAATGGTACCACTTATTCCAACAAGAATTTTGATTTATACCAATGGTTCCCACAGGAAGTTTGATCTATCCCTCTGGTTCCTACAGAAATTTAGATCAAGCCCATTGGTTCCAACTGAAAGTCTTATTTATAGCATTGATTCCAAGAAGAATTTTGTTTTATACCACTGGTTCCCACAGGAAGTTTCACTGATCCCACTGGTTTCTACAGGAAGTTTGATCAATCCCACTGGTTCCAACAGGAATTTTGATTGATACCAATGATTCCCACAGGAAGTTTGATCTATCCCACTGGTTCCAACAGGAAGTTACATTGATTGAACTGATTCCCACAAGAGGTTTGACCAATCCCTCTTGTTCCCACAGGAAGATTGTCCAACATTAGAGTAAAAACTTTCACTCTTGCAGCTTTTGTTGGGTTTCTAACTTTCACAGGATCTCAAACCTGATGCACACCTGCACCCGAAGACTCTATTTATTCCTTGCATTAACATGCATTTTGGTGCTATCATGAACAATTTACCACATACGACCACAATCCAAAATGTATATGGCATTATATGGCCAAAAGTTTGCACCCACATGTGGTTCTACCCCAAACTGATGCCACAAGGTTGAATGCACACAATTGTATAGAATGTCTTTGGTCACTGTAGCATTACAATTTCCTAATTAACTAAGAGGCCCAAACCCTTTTCCAGCATGACAATGCCCCTGTGCACAAAGTAATCTTCATGAAGACATGGTGTGTAGGTTAAGGTTGGAGTGGAAGAACTTGAGTGTCCTGCACAGAGCCCTGACTGTGACTCAACCCTACTGAACACCTTTGGGATGAACTGGAACTGGTGTCTCCACAACATTCCAACATCAGTGTCTGATTTCACTAATCCTATTGTAGCTGAATGAATTCCCAAAAATCCCCACAGCCATCTTCCAATATCTTGTGGAAAGCATTGACAGAAGAGTGGAGATTATTATAACAGCAAAGATTGTGTGATGGTCAGGTGTCCACAAACTTTTAACCATAAAGTGTACCTCACTGTGATCATCTAAGGCAGGCGTCAATATATTAAAAAGTAGTGTTTACACCAGGGGGGCACGGTGGCTTAGTGGTTATCACGTTCGCCTCACACCTCCAGGGTTGGGGGTTTGATTCCTGCCTCCACCTTGTGTGTGTGGAGTTTGCATGTTCTCCCTGTGCCTCGGGGGTTTCCTCCGGGTACTCCGGTTTCCTCCCCCGGTCCAAAGACATGCATGGTAGGTTGATTGGCATCTCTGGAAAATTGTCCGTAGTGTGTGATTGCGTGAGTGAATGAGAGTGTGTGTGTGTGTGTCCTGTGATGGGTTGGCACTCCGTCCAGGGTGTATCCTGCCTTGATGCCCGATGACGCCTGAGATAGGCACAGGCTCCCCGTGACCCGAGGTAGTTCGGATAAGCGGTAGAAAATGAGAGAGTGAGTGTTTACACCAGCTTTGCATTACGAAGATACACAACCATGGACTATACAGTATAATCAGAAGAATACAAGGAGAAGAAGAAATAGTTTTTATTAACTTAATCTCTATCCAAAGCATGTGCATACTATGAGTATAGTTTGTGTGGTTATCAAAGACAATAAGTTGACATGCTTACCTACACAACAATAAAAAAAAATAAAAATAATAAACATCTGCAATATGAGAAGCTTGCGATTTAAAATATCTTTGAAATCTTGTCTATATAAAAAAGTACAGGCTGTAGAGTTTAACCATCTTCCACCACTCCCATGTTTCCGTGCTCCCCCAAGAAGGTGAGTGTGTCAGGAGCTCGTATAAAAATCAGTGTAAACACAACAATGCAACAAGAACCAGATATTCAGATACACACTTCATGTTACCAAAAAGGTGTAAATGAGGCCTGAAAGTTGACCCATATTATTCAAAATGAGCATCAAACACTCTTCCCTTCTTTTGTCCTCTATTCACCGTTTTTACCTTTCACTTTATCATCTGCTTTTCTCTCTCTGAGCTTTAGCTCCCTCTATTTCCCCACACAGTGGACTGTGCTGTGGGTCCCTCTGACAAAGGTAATTGTAAAGATGGGCCTTAACAAAAAAAAAAAAAACATAAAGAAAGAACTGCCTAAATGGCGTCAGGCAGCACAATGGAGGAGAAGAATGTGCCTTGGGGACAAAAGGCCACGATGGGCCGCATTAGCTCCGGGGGTGACGGCTCTAAACGGACGGATGAACACAGGGTCCTGCAGGGCTCATACGAAAAAGCTCCATACACCAAACACCAATTGATATGGGAACCGCACTCTGTAACGTCCTCACATAAGGCTGGTACTTTGTGCAATTTATCACCACTGCTTCACGCAGACAAGGGAGGTTTGGGTTTATGTACACAACAGGTTTAGACGGTTCTAAAGTAGAAGAGAAGGACTATAGCAATAGCAAGCGTGAGACTGGTCTGACGTGAGGTATGGAAATGGCTTATTATACTTTCTGGGAGAGGATATTGTTTTCCCGCTGAGCCATGACTCTTATAAAGAAACAATTATTTGCATAGTGTTCAAAGTAAAATCGAGTGAATCATAACAAGTCCGGCGTGATTTTAAAGCAAATCTAACATGCATTACCATCTGCTGGGGCAAATATGAAGCTGGTAATGGACACGCCACTGGTCATTAATGTCATGCAGTGATTGAAATTGCTCAGAATTGTTCTCACCCCAGTGGGATCCATGAGATCCATGAACTTCCATGGGATATCTAGGAAATGGGAAAATTATAGGTCAAAACCTACAGCAGTGCAATACAAAACACAACATAAAAAGCATTAAAGTGTTATTGTAGCACGGTATCAAGCATTGATATCTACACACACACACACACACACACACACACACACACAATGGATGTAATCGGAGGTATTCAGGTATGTAATAGGAATAGGAAGCAGCTGCTGCAGATAGCTGGACAGTTGGTCTTCTCCGGTTTCCTGTATACACACACACACACACACACACACACACACACACACACACACACATTCTGATCTGATAAGAAGTCTGATCTCTCAAAGTATTCTTATTTGATACGATCTTTTAATTAATAATTAAATTTGCCATTGAAATGTTTCTTGTACTGTTTGTTGAATTTAATCTGAAACCTATGTTAAAAGTTAACACATTTTCCCCCCAATATTTCACACGTAAGTGATTACAAACAGCACAGTAAAATAAACTAGCCTTGGTGTTTAGCTTATTGCAGGTGGACATGATAAAATTCTTTGGCAATTTTTTGGGGGAATTTTTAGGTAAAAGAAAGGCTAGATTAGAAAGAAAGAAATGATGGATTATTACTTTCACCGGGATAAAGAATGAAGAGACTCATAGTTTGTTTGTCCATGCAAATACACAGGTGAGCATTTTCATTTCAAATGATTATATGACTTCACCCTGCCGAGAGATTTGATGCGGTGGACGGCAACAAAACAAGTCAGACTGCATGCTTTGGGTGGATGATGGAGTAAAGCTGGCTTTAAAAAGTAACAAACAACCAAAAGCCTACAATTTAAAGTCATTGAAATGGAATCTCCATGATAAAATGAAAGCGTTGCAAATTTAACTCATCATAGAAACCGTGTCGGTTAAAGGAAGGACGTAGTGAAAACCTGGAAATATCAACCAGTTCCCAACACAATTAATGGGAAATAAGAACACAATCAAATACTTTACCAAAAAAAAAAGGATGACGTGCAGCACCTTTACAAGCAGCTGGTTTTAACCTATTTAACGTATTTGTCATTTTCAATCAGTGTAAAGAAATGAATTTCTGTCTGTGAGTCTGATCCAAAATGAGTCATGTCTATGTGTGAGACGTGAGTTTTTCCCTCTGTTGATAACCTTACACTGGATTTTAGTGTTGAAGATCAAATCAGAGCTGCGTTTTAGATGAACAAACACTCTGAGCATCTCAGAGAACAGAAATTGGTTTGATATCAACATTTACTTTGAAGATAAAAAAAAATAACCGTTTATGTTTTCTTGGATCTTTTCTATCTATGAAAAGCTCACCCCAAGTATTCTAGTGAAAAACCAAAATGCTGACGATACACTACAAATTCTTAAAGTCCTGAGTGTCTACTTTCATATGAGCTTCATATTTACACCACTGTGGCGTGAGACATAAAAAAGACACTCGATGATCTACATGAACATACGTAAAACAGGAGGAAACTCCATTTTGTGGCGTCTGGTGAAAAGAGTTAGTACATTAGTACCAACAGCGCATGGTAACATATCCATGAAGAAGACGTTCTTCTCTATCTTCAATCTGCAAATTTGATAATAAACCTGAATTCAACTGTATGTAGGAATTTGTTTTTTGTTATACATCCAATGACTGAGCGCTTAAAAGTTATGGCAGCCAACATCCAGGATTTTGAGTGATGAGAAAGAGAAGTTTGGGTTGTGAAATTTTAATAACATCACAACCTTACAGACACAAGCTTTTATTGCATTGCAAGGGTTAGTGCTTTGAAAGACAGAAGGCTTCACATTGGTAGTGAAGTGTGGGGGGACGGGGGACATCGGGGACGGGACGTAAGTGAAGTGCACTTTCGGCCTGTGCTGATGACAAAAGGAAGGGTAGTATATCTCCCTTCCTGACACTTTTATTACAGGTACAATGAGTGCCGACCAGCTTGCTCGCACAATACAGGCAGACTGAAGTCATATGTTAAAGCGCAAGCGTGATAAGCTTAAAATCTGCTAAACAAAACTGTGTGTGTGCGTAAGCATTAACTCATTTTTATGTAACATCCACACGTGTGCACAATTATACAATGCCCGTTGTTCCAGGCGCACATGCCTGCACCAGGCCGACGCCGCTGGTGTTTTTGAAATTGGGAGCCCCATGAAGCATCAGGAGGCACTGTTTAGAGAGATGGTGCTCTTTCTATTGTGTGTCTTTATCACACCAGCGAAATGGACATCACACGGACACAAAGCCAGCGCATGCCACTGTAATCCCACGTCTGATCGTTTTGTATGTTTAACGCTCTGTGGCTAACACTAACGCATCTACAAACTGTGTTGCTTATGCTAACAGAGTAGCGCTACATATCGAACCCTCCCTAAAGCGCCCTAACGTCGCAGATGCTAGCAAGATTTACGTGCCTACAATATCGCTTAACAGCTGACATGAGCCTGATGTGAAAGTGTAGGGTCTGAAATCTCCAGCTGGAGGAGGTTGAAGTGATGGAGTAAGTCTTTACAGGGGTAATGCGGTGTTCCCCGGCTACGCTGCTGCAGGTTTTATTACCCTGGGGAGGGATCTCAGTGTGTGTTTGCGATAAACGCATTAGGATTCGATACCACCATGGCTTGTAATCCTTTTTGAAGTGGGATTCGTTTTCCAGTCATGGCCGGAATATCGTTCTCGGTTACAAGCCCTTCAGATGAGAGAGAGAGAGAGAGAGAGAGAGAGAGAGAGAGAGAGAGAGAGAGAGAGAGAAGAAGGAAGAATGGCAGTAATATCAAATTAATTTTAGGTCATTTAAGCTGAATTTCTGTATACACTTTATACTGGTCAAGGTTGAGGTTGGTCCAGAGCCCATCTCAGGAACACTGGGGTTGAGGTTGAAGTGTAGTCTGGATGGTCCACCAGTCTATCCAAGAAAACCCCACACAGACATGAGAAGAAAAGACAGTAACCTGAGCTCAACCTGGAGACACTTAGAATAGAAGCCTTTATTTTGCCACATATACATTACTGAATATTGAAATATCCCAACTTTGGAGCTGTGTTAGAGCATAAGGTCAGCCATGATACAGTGCCCATGGAGCAGAAATGGTTAATAGTCTTGCTCAAGGGCCCAACAGTGGCAGCTTGGCAGTGCTGGGGATGAACCCCGATCCTCCGATCAACAACCGAGAGCCTTAACCGCTTAAGCCACCACTGCCCACTTGTTTATGTAAAAAATTTTAAAAAAAATGTAAATGTTGCATGTGCACAAAAAAGTTACCTCATTCACGTCGTATACATTTAATCAACCAATCATGTAGCAGTAGTACGTTGCAAAAAATCCTGCAGATACAAGCCAGCAGTGTTGGGTAACTTTCACATCAACCATCATGATGCGGAAAGAATGCGATCTCGGTCATTTTGGCTGTGAAGTGATTGTCAGTGCCAGACAGTCTGGTTTGAGTATCTATACCTGAAGATCTCCTGGGATTCTCACACACAACGGTCTCTAGGGTCTCTGACAGGTTTGAGTTGACACAAACCTACAGTGACTCCTGTGGTGAGCAGAAAAGTATCTCAGAATGCACAATGTACCTCAAAGTGTGAGGCAGATGGGGTTATGACAGCAGGAAATCGTTTCAGGTTCAACTTCTATCACGGATAAACAAAAGGATGAGGATGAGGATGAGGATGTAGTGGGTACAGACTCCAAAACTGGACAGTTGAAGACTGGAAAAATATTGGTGGTAGGTATCATATAGTAGGGTCAGTATTTGGCAGCAATTCATGGACCTACTGTATCTTGCATCAGCAATCCAGGTTGGTGAAGGTGTTTTGATGGTGCGGGAATATTTTCTTTGCACACTTTAAACTAATACCAAACGATTGTGGCTGGAATGTTGCATTGTATTTGAGTATTGTTCTTGATCATGTGCATCTCTTCATGACCACAATTTCCATCTTTCTAACTTCCAGTTCCTGCATGTTCACGATAACGCACCATGTCACACAGCAAAAGTCGGCACATCAACATGACAATGAGTTCAGTGGCTTTCCCGGTAATTGGATCTGAATCCAGTAGAACATCTTTGGGATGTGGTAGAATGGGAGCTTTGCAGCGTGAAAGTCAACGAGAAGAAAAATCTCAAAGAAATGTTTCCAACATCTTGTGGGAATCTACGCCGTGAGCATTGAGGCTCAATATCCGTTAAAAGTATATAAAAACATAAAACCATGAGATATTTTTTCCACTTCATATACATGGATGAACATGTGAAATCAGTCATGGATCTCACCTTTGTGTGTGTGTGTGTGTGTGTGTGTGTGTGTGTGTGTGTGTGTGTGTGGATGGGGGGGTTGCTATGCTATCCTGAAGTATGCAAGTGATTCGAAAAGCCCCTCACACACAAGGGGAAGGGCCACCAATGCAGAAAGAGGGGACCCTGGGAAGCTTTGGGGCTACTTCAAGGAAACCCCCCACCCTTTCCAACCCCACCTTTCTCATCCTCTCTCCTCCTCTCGGCTCTTCTCTCCTCCTCTTCCCTCTTCAAAGCCTGCGTCGGCTGGTGAGGGGTGCGGCCCACCGAGAGAACGCTGGATTTGCCCTATTGTGTCACAGCTTCAGGGGCGAAGGACATCTTGAACGCCTCAAAAAAGATTAAATAGCAAAGCCCAGTCGGAAACAGAGAGAGAGAGTGAGAGGGCACGAGAGACGGAGGGAGAATAAAGAAGGAACGGTATATGGGTGGGACGGAGGGGGCTCGTGAATGAGCGAGGGAGGAAAGAGGAGGAATGTGAGAGTGCAGGGGAGTAAAAGAGGGATAATGAGTGAGGGAGGAAAGAGGAGATGAGGTAAAGGAGGAGAGGAAGAGAAATGGGGCCTCCCTGAATGAGGATTAGCAGAGGCTCAGAAAGAGAAAGAGAGAGAGAAGGATGAGAGAAAAGACTGCATGGACAGCATTAAGAGAATGGAGGATCATACGTGTGTGTGTGTGTGTGTGTGTGTGTGTGTGTGTGTGTGTGTGTGTGTGTGTGTGTGTGTGTGTGTGTACAACTCACATAGACAATTCATGATGTGAGACACTTGACCCAGCACTATTTTTAATAGTTTGTGTGTGTGTGTGTGTGTGTGTGTGTGTGTGTGTGTTTGCGCATGTGTGCATGCATGTGTGTGTGTGTATGTGTGTGTGTGTGCATGTGTACAAATTATGCATATCCCCAATTACTGAAAGAACACAAAGCCATGTCAGATTAGCTCCACTCCTTTACACTGTTATTTCTTTCAGAGCTCCCTATAGGAAGTTCATTACAGGTTTGATTGACAGAAAGTACACGTACACGTACAAAGATCTGCTTAAGCCTGAAGCTCAGCCATACATAATTAAAGGAATTCTCAAGCATTTTTTTTTCCACACATAACCTAGCCTATGTAGAGAGCATCGACGTGGGAATTTACGTTTATGAATCCTTGAGACGAACGCATTCGTAAATTCAGATTAAATCTAGAACAATTCGTCTTTTCAGAGACCGGAGTGTAATGAAGTGTGATTTTCTACTCATCAGACGTTTTACTCGAGTCGGTCTCATCCTAAGATGTCTTACAGATGTTACGAGGAGAGTTTTAGTCCGTCACGTCGTCTGTCGGTTTCTTGAGCACAGGATCATTTTTGTTAATGTTAAATTGTTCAGTTCTCGAATCTGATTGGTCGGAAGCTGACTCGTTTACTTACTGGGTCCGTACGAGCAGCTCACTGACATGGACATGTATCTATACTCCTGTAGAACTGTCTCTAAAGAGATTCAGAATTTTAGGAAGGAGTCTCCAGCGTCAGGACCAGCACCGGACAGTCTTTAGGTATCGGATCGTGGGAAAGATTCTCGGAATTCGATTAAAATTACAACATATAAATAGAATAAAATCACTACTTTGAAAGAAATAAAACCAGTTAAGTCGGATTAAATGTGAACGTTTCCAGTTTCAAGTTTTTTTTTTTTGTTTTTTTTAATCCAATCTTTTCCGTTTGTTCCAGGTTCATTGCTGGTGTTGGTGCGATAACGATGCAGAGTGTCGTCGCTATTTGAACTCCATGTGTTTAAAGAATCTGCTGTTTATTATTTCACGAGTCTTTGTGAACCTCTCCTTTTCCTTTAGCACGAGTCAAACGGCCACAGCGCCGCTTTGTTTCTTTAAAACCCTGACGTTGACAAACCCAACTGATTACCATTTACTTTAGAAAAGATCTGACCAAGAAGTCCTTTCGAGTCTCAAGTCGTGCTTTCACTCTTTCACCTGGTACAAAAAGTGCAGAAGGATAAAAATCTCTTCTTTCCACAGACTCTTTCTTCTGCTCCTGCCTTCTTTGTGTCATTCCGGAGCCTGACTGGTCATTCTGAAGGAGTGTTTGATCTCCTCCTGAAAGACACACACACACACACAAACACACACACACGCACACCACACACATACACACAGACATACATATACACACATACACACAGACATACACGCACATACACACATATACAAACAGACAATCATACACATAAAAAAACAAACATACAGACATACACATACACACACATACAAATACATACAGATATACACATACACACCTACTCTCTCTCTCTCTCTCTCTCTCTCTCTCACACACACACACATACACACACTCACTCTCTACTCTCCCTCCATCCCTCTCTCTCTCTCTCTCTCTCTCTCTCTCTCTCTCTCTCTCTCTCTCTCTCTCACACACACACACATACACACACTCACTCTCTATTCTCCCTCCATCCCTCTCTCTCTCTCTCTCTCTCTCTCACATGCAGACACATACGCACACACACGCACACATAAACACACACACACACAAATACACCCACATACACACAAATACAAATACACACACATACACACACACATACGCACGCACACACACACGCACACATAAACACACACACGCACAAACAAACACATACACACACATACACAGAAACACACACATATACGCACACAATTAGTCATAACGATGAAAACATTTTTTAAAATCTAATCCATTGTAATCCAATTTAAAAATGTAAGCTTGTGTGTGAATATTGTAGACACTAGAACTCAAGCGCTCAGGATTAATACACAACTTACTTTTTATAGGATTTCCTTTTTTTATTATATACAGTAATACAGTAAAGGTTTGATGTTATTTTTTTGTTTCTGGAAAAGACTTTAGTGTATAACGCTGTTCTCAGTGTGACACAGATATCGTGCTCCTGTGTCGAACCCTACAGCTTCAGGTCAGGCCTTAACATGAATGAGACTCTGATGAGGTGCAAGGATCCTGACAACCACAGACCCTGAGAGCCGCACGAGACGCGACCTAAACACTCGCGCTAATGTATGGGATGCGAGACAGAGTCCTGCATAACCTTTTGTAAATTCGTTCCTACAGCTTTCTGTTCTTCTAGTCGATCGCCTCCTGATCACTATCGGGTTTATATGTCAGCATTTTTATAGTGACAGCTCACACAGAGACTTTTGGACTTTTAGAAGGAGTCTCCAGTGTCAGAAGTAAAGTATTAAATCAGAAAACATCTTTTTTGTTTACTGTTGAGTTGATGATTATTGTTTATATAACAATAAGTATTCCTTTGTTTGGTGTGGGTTAAGTGGGTTAAGTTTAAGGGTGAGATCAGAGAGAGAGGAAACGAGCGTCTATAAAAAATAATTAGGATTTATGACGCTTTTACATGTTGATCATATCCGTGATCCTACAGTAAAGATAATAAATGTACAGATTTCTACTGATGTTATATTAATTTTATTATTTATTTATTTATTGTGAAATAAAGTTCAATTTTGGTAAAGACTCACACCGTGTGCTAAGTAACTGTTGCAGCCCCGAGGGTGAAAGGCAGCACAGAGGATTAATGAAATGCATGACATGCATTGTTTGACCACTATTGTGTGTGTGTGTGTGTGTGTGTGTGTGTGTGTGTGTGTGTGTGTGTGTGTGTGTGTGTGTGTGTGTATGTGTGTGTGTGGGTGTATGGGTGAACATTTTTAGTGTAAGTTCATCCTACCCGAGAAAGGAGTCTGCATGGTACAACACGCGTAGGCATGCATTGGAATGCACTGAGATTGTGTGTGTGTGTGAGTGTGTGTGTGTGTGTGTGTGTTTCTATCTTGGTGGGACCAAGTGAAAGAAGAAGACAAATATTAGACAGTTGTAAATAAATAAATAAGTAAATAAATAAACAAATAAATATCAGGCAATTTTCTGGTCCCATGAAGATTGTTTTTATTTTATTTGTCAGTGTTTTATTTAAAAACAACAAATAATAAATAAATAAATAAATATTAGACAGTTTTCTGGTCCCCATAAACATGGTTTTTATTTTATTTGTCAAAAACAAACTTCAACATTTTATTAAACAACAAACAAACAAACAAACAAACAAACAAACAAACAAATAAATATTAGACCGTTTTCTGGTCCCCATAAACA
>NC_083471.1:6470932-6503432 GCF_030014155.1 Tachysurus vachellii | reverse complement strand
CGAGGCACAGGGAGAACATGCAAACTCCACACACACAAGGTGGAGGCGGGAATCGAACCCCCAACCCTGGAGGTGTGAGGCGAACGTGCTAACCACTAAGCCACCCTGCCCCCATCTGATAGTATTATTCAAAATAAAGTTCAAATCTCAATCTTTTGTGTTTTACTTGATATCTGCGACTTAAAATTCTGCACGAAGCTACAAATCATTCAGTACACTTCTTTAAAGAAAGTACATGCTCATAAATCTTGATAGAGATATAGAATTCCATGACGTACAGAGACTCGAAAGGAACCCCGTCCTCATCTGGGTGACACCGGAATGGGTGTAATTGTATAACCAGGAAAGTCATTCTAGATTTAACATGAAGGAGACTTTGTTGACATTAAAAAGAACATTTTTTTAGAACGATTTCTAAGTACCACCATCTATAGCTATCTCCTGTATCTCCAGGCTGTCCATGTGGGTCCATCCTCGGCAGCAGCGAGAGGCCTCTAAGTGATGAGACTCCGTCTAGAAGTAGGGCATCAGGATGGATCAGGCAGGTCCGGAGAGCAGAAGGGAAGAGAAATAATCTGATCTGGATGCCAGATATGAAACCAGGCAGAGTTCGGTAAAGTGAACTGAAAAATAAAAGTGAGAAAGACAGCAAAAGGAAGAGTTCGTTGGCCTAAATGTAGGAGAGATTATAAATAACAGGTGGAAAGGTTGACAGGAAGATGGTACGGAGTGTGAACGACGATATATGAGACTTGGATAAGATTGAGAGCGATGGACTGAGTCAGAAGCATGATGGCATCCTGTTCAATCAGTCAACACACACAGACATACACACACACATCAAATGTTACTAAATTTACCAGCAGACAGGCTGCATGAACCCTGCTAACTTTCTTTTCTCCGATGATGGTGGCTCCCAGATCTGCCAAGCTCACGCTGACCAGACGACAGATGACAGTTGGGTTTCTGCAGCAGGGACTGGCAGACAGGCCTAAAATCTGTCTCTGCCTGGAGAGTCCAGTGCGTCTGGTGTGTGTGTGTGTGTGTGTGTGTGGGTGTGTGAGAGAGCGAGATGCTTGCTCTAGGGGGAAAGAGATTAGATACTTACTTCTGAATGACAGGAAAATGGATGCCAGGTTTGAACAATGATAGATGTGTGTGTGTGTGTGTGTGTGTGTGTGTGTGTGTGTGTGTGTGTGTTCTCACTGTTGTAACATGTGCCTTGGAGGCATCCTGGTAACAGAACAGATTTGATTATTTGTTGAGGATGGGAAAAGATGATAAAAATGAAGCAGATCTTTAAAATATTTATTTAAAAACTCTGTATGATTTGAAGAAGAATTTTGAGATATCAAAAAAAAAAAAAAATGTTGATACGATAATAAAAGGATTTAATTTAGCTTTTTTTTTAATTCAGGTTTTAAGTCTTACTCTTACTCTTTAAAAAGGATTTAAAAATTATGACAAGCTGTATTTTTTTTTTTTTGTTTGTTTGTTTTTTTGTTTTTTTGACTTATGAACTCAAACCATCAAACTCCTGGATATTCAATGGAACTTGCGATTCCTGAAAATGGCGAAAAAAGCTTCAGAAACATAAGAGAGCGAATAAAAGAGAGTCTGGTGAAGTAAAAACTGTTTACAGCTCCTTTAATGTAACTTTTTTATTTGCGGAATAAATTTAAATGGATAAAGGATTTAGACACTTTTCCTCCAGATGTTGATTATTTTCCTATAACAACTTTATTCTTCCTAATAAAAGGTTTCTTGGGATTTCCCAAGATCTCCTGATAAGATTTATAAGGTGCGTTTATAGATGATCGGTGTTTAACGGGCGAGAGTAGGTGGAGGTAAAGGTTTAGACGAGGTGTGGTGCAGGGACACTCGTAAAAAATGAAGTGTATGGTGAAGACAGAGGGCTGAAGGTTTAGAAGATTCTGAAGGTTACACTCCATTTGGTCAGTAAGTGAGGGCGTGACTCAGAACTTTAAAAGCTGTAGTTTTATGGCTCGGTGTCCTCGGGCCGGTGGTGTTAGAGACCAGAGAGAAGAATGCAGACCATGTGGCCTTGTCTGGTCAGAAATAGAGCACTAAAGTTCAGTGTGGTTCAGTCGAATAAAGAGCTTCGTTCTTTTGAGATTTTCACCCCGTATTTTTTCACAAATTAGGACTCACCTAATTTCTAGGAAGTTTTGAAGATTTAAATGAGAGATCGGAAATCACGAAGCTCTCCATACTACGTTCGGCTCTTTAAAGGCTACAGTATATTGTTGTGTTTTTTATTCTTCACTCCTACGATATGTACTTTTCTTCTTCTACGTTCGGCTTTTCCCGACAGCGGATCGTCTGTTTCCACCTAACTCTATCCTTGACATCCTCTACTCTCACGCCAATTACCTTCATGTCCTCATTTAACACATCCATATATCTCCTCTTTGTCCTTCCTCTTGACCTCTTACCTGGCAGCTCCATCTCCAACATCCTTCTACCAATATAACCATCTCCCTCCTCCGTACATGTCCAAACCATCTCAATCTAGACTCACACCTTAAGAGTTCAGACAGAAGTTGGTGCCCCAGATATTGCCCCAACACTATTTGCTGAGCCATAAACCTTCTTTTTCTGATGTGGTGGAAGGCATGCGATCCAGTAAGGTAACAGATTTTAAGGTCAGTTGCATGTTACCTTTTAGATTAAGCATTAGCTGTAGATCCTGGAAAGATCTGTTTGTTTAATCCTGTTATTATTATTGCCACAGCTAAACACAGAGGAATTGTAACATACCTTTACTAAAATTACTGCATGAACATCATTAGAGCACAGTTACTGTTTAAAACAAATTAATCGGCAGGTATAGAATCAACTGTGCTGTTAACGAGGTGTGAATAAGCACCGGTCATTAAATAGTTCGGAGCCTCCAGAATCACCTCTGTTCATGACCTATTACACGTTATAGGTAGATTAGCAGCATGCGTGCAAAATAGTGTACCTTTGACGGTACTTATTGAATTTGATTCAGTACCTACTGCATTTGATTCAGTATCTACTGCATTTGATTCTGTACCTACCATATTTGATTCAGTATCTACTGCATTTGATTCAGTGCCTACCATATTCGATTCAGTATCTACTGCATTTGATTCAGTGCCTACCATATTCGATTCAGTATCTACTGCATTTGATTCTGTACCTACCATATTTGATTCAGTATCTACTGCATTTGATTCAGTACCTACTGCATTTAATTCCGTATCTACTGCATTTGATTCAGTGCCTACCATATTCGATTCAGTATCTACTGCATTTGATTCAGTACCTACTGCATTTAATTCAGTATCTAATGCATTTGATTCTGTACGTGCGTAAGATATCACACCAGCTCCACTTCAGACATCACACCACCACCCAGCTCCACTTCAGACATCACACCACCAACCAGCTCCACTTCAGACGTCACACCACCACCCAGCTCCACTTCAGACGTCACACCACCACCCAGCTCCACTTCAGACGTCACACCACCACCCAGCTCCACTTCAGACGTCACACCACCACCCAGCTCCACTTCAGACGTCACACCACCTCCCAGCTCCACTTCAGACGTCACACCACCACCCAGCTCCACTTCAGACGTCACACCACCACCCAGCTCCACTTCAGACGTCACACCACCACCCAGCTCCACTTCAGACGTCACACCACCAACCAGATCCACTTCAGACGTCACACCACCACCCAGCTCCACTTCAGACGTCACACCACCACCCAGCTCCACTTCAGACGTCACACCACCACCCAGCTCCACTTCAGACGTCACACCACCAACCAGATCCACTTCAGACGTCACACCACCACCCAGCTCCACTTCAGACGTCACACCACCACCCAGCTCCACTTCAGACGTCACACCACCTCCCAGCTCCACTTCAGACGTCACACCACCACCCAGCTCCACTTCAGAAGTCACACCACCACCCAGCTCCACTTCAGACGTCACACCACCACCCAGCTCCACTTCAGACGTCACACCACCACCCAGCTCCACTTCAGACGTCACACCACCACCCAGCTCCACTTCAGACGTCACACCACCACCCAGCTCCACTTCAGACGTCACACCACCACCCAGCTCCACTTCAGACGTCACACCACCACCCAGCTCCATTTCAGACGTCACACCACCACTAAGCTCCCAATAAAACTTCACATTATATGTATTTTTATAACCTTTAGGCAAGCTCATGTCTGTTATAAGAATTTACATGCATTTTAACTATTCGAGAAAAAACGTTATATAGCATTTATTAGCTCTCATGCAAATAAGCTGTAGGATCTGGGCCACATCTGGCTTAGATAATCAGCGGTTGAAGGTACGGAGATACGAAGGTTCCGACCCTGCAGTAGACTGATGATGATATCATAATTAGCAGAAGAGGCTACTGTGTGCTGAAGCTGGAGAGACTCCAGCGCACAAGACGTCTTAAAAAAAATCACAGTATTTGTATGCTAAAGCTTTGTTGCATGCTTTTCGTGTCATTTGCTTTCGACAGGGAAAGAGCTTCTACTTCATTTTAGCAAAAAAAAAAAATAGATATATAACGTTCATTTTGTTAACGTCAATAACGCTAAATGCTAAACAGTGAACATAGTGCTTATGTACTGTATGTGTATAGTGTATAGTACGTTATTTGGGACAGCGTTCTTTTCTTCTCATCGATTCCGTCTTTCAGTCACTGCAGATATTACACGATTTAAACAGAATGAAATAAAAAGGTGTTGTATTGATGTGTAGGTCACATTGTGGAGGTTTTGCCTGGATGCAGACAGTCAGCAGAATTCTGCTTTGCACTTTTGCTGCAGTCAGCTTCTAATGTACCCAACCCCCATGAACACACCCTATACTATCTCTCTCTCTCTCTCTCTCTCTCTCTCTCTCTCGCGCTCTCGTTCTCTCTCCCACTAGCTTTCACTGCATTTGAAAAAAAACGCTGCATCGGCAGCATATTTTGTCCCTGTTGACCCGAGCGTATCACAACTCACTTTTCCTCCATCACTTATACACTCTCGCATCCTGACGATGCTCTCATACTCACCCAGAAGTCACGTGAAGGTCATCTCCATTTGATCATTTTTTTGTGTGGAACATGTCAGTGTGAGACGCCTCACAGACATGATGGAAGCTCAGAGCAATGACCAGAGCAAATCAAAGCAACCTGAATTCCTCAGTGGATCTGTTAGCTTTGTGGTTTTTCACGCTTTTACTCCTTCACACTTACATACAAATTGTGTAAAACACACATGCAGACACCCACACACACACACACACTCAGCTCAGGATTGAATCTTTAGTGATGTTGCCGTTTGATTAGGATTGGTGAGGATCTTGTGCGTGTAAAACACAACAGGTCAACACTTAAACTGGTCACATGACTTTATTTCAGTCATTTAAATAAACTGAAGGTGTGACGGTGAGCAGTCAAACACACACACGCACACACACACACACACACACACACACACAAACAAACATGAATGCAGACACACACACACACAAACATGAATGCAGACACACACACACACACACACAAACAAACAAACATGAATGCAGACACACACACACACACACACACACACAAACAAACATGAATGCAGACACACACACACACATATACACACACCTTACTATCCTTAACCCTGTACAGTAAATTTGACTTCTTGAATAATTTAAATCAAATCTTTCTGTAATAAAATAACACAGGAACCAGATAAACGTCCCCACAGTCTTTCATCACAATGCTATTCCTATCGGTGTGGGGACATTTGCTCTTCACCCAGAGTATATAAAACCCTGTGTGTTTTGTGATGATGAAACTCGTTCAGCTAGACGATAAATACGGAGCATTATCTGTTAACTGCTGTATAAATCCACACCTCCTCTGGCACATTGTCCTCCTTTTAGCACTTTCCTCCTCTCCCTCCCCTTTTTCCTTTTCTCTCTTTCTCCCATTGTATAAAGAGCACATTAATCACACAAGTGTGTCAGCTGGCCAAACCCTGTGGAGTGTGCGTTGTGTGTGTGTGTCTGTGTGTGTTTAGGTTGTAGTCTACCTGTACAGACATATGTACAAGCCAAAGATAAGACAATAACAACAGCCGGGAAAAAGAACGTCTCTCTCTCTCTCTCTCTCTCTCTCTCTCTCTCTCTCTCTCTCTCTCTGACTCTTCTTGTCTGGTTGTATTTCATATCTCATTTTGTCTCTCGTCTGATTTTTTGCACCTTTTGTATTCTTGTCTGTTTTTTTTCTTCTGTTTTTATTTCTTTTCTTCTGTTTTTTCGTCTCATTTCTGACTTTTCTTATCTCATTCGGTCTCTCTCTCTCTCTCTCTCTCTCTCTCTCTCTCTCTCTCTCTCTCTCTCTCTCTCTCTCTCTCTCTTTCACACACACACACACACACACACACACACACAATGTGGATGGTAGCAAGCAGCTACACATCCCGCAGTGTTTGATCCTGAGGAATGAAGTGCTAGCTTCCACTTCCCTAATGTCTGGATTACGAGCCGTGTCATCACTCAAAAATCTTTATAGGGGCCGAGAAGCTCCGCGGGCATGTTTTAATGTGCTCCAAGTATTAAACATGAGCTGAAGATAAACAGGTAAAGAGAGTGGTGGGAGAGAGAGGTGCTTTTATCTCTTAGATCTGAAAGGAAAGTGTTTTAGAGACACAACAGAGAGTTTGAGATAATAAAGAGGAAGACACACACATAAACAGACTTCCTGAAGCCCTTAGAAAAGCTGGGTGGAATAAGAGAGATTACCACAGCTCTGAACAATGTACGTGTGTGTGTGTGTGTGTGTGTGTGTGTGTGTGTCTTCTGTGTGTTTGTGTGATAATGAAATTCAGTGCTAGCAACAAACTTGTAAAAAAGGCCTGGAATGAGTAAAGGACACACTGCCTGCCAAATGTTGACTTCAAATCTCCAGCATTTCTCTCCTACAGCGAGAAAACCATTTTAAGTTGTATGTGTGTGTGTGTGTGTGTGTGTGTGTGTGCGTGTGTGTGTGTGCACCACTCATGTTTCTGATGCAGCAGTAGACTCTAGTATTTCATGTGATGTCATTTTGCACTTTTTGTCCCTTTTTGTCTCTTTTTTCTTTTTGTTTTGTTTTTGTCTCTTTTTTTTTGTCTGTTTATATCAAATTTCTGTCTGGTTTTCTTGAAGGTTTATTATTATTTATTTTTTGGCTAATTTTTTTCTGTTTTGGCCTCATTTTTCTCATTTGGTCTCTTGTTCTCTGAGTGTCCCTTTTTGTCTTATATGATCTTTTTTGTCTTTTTTTATCTTATCTTGTCTCTTTTTTTCTTTCTCATTTTGTCTGTTTTGGTCTCATTTTGTCTGTTTTGGTGTTTTTGTCTCTTTTTCTCTCCCCTTGCCTGATTTTGCCTCTTTTATCTCATTTGGTTTAATTTACCTGAATCCTGTAGTCTCTTTTTGTCACTTTTTTCTTTTTGTTTATTTTTGTCTGTTTTTGTATTATTTTGTCTGTTTATATCAAATTACTGTCTCTTCTTGTCTGGTTTTATTTCTTTTTTTTGTCTCTTTTTGGTTTCATTTCTGTCTCTTATCTGATTTTGTCCTTTTTTGTTCTTCTCTTTTTTCCTCTTTTCTTCCTTGTTTTATCTCTATTTCGTCTGTTTTGTCTCATTTTGTCTCATTACTGACTTTTCATGTCTCATTTGGTCTCTTTTTGTTTTTTTCTCTTATTCTCTCTTCTTGTATGATCTTATATGTTCTTCTCTGATTTTGCCTCTTTTGCCTAATTTAGCTCTGTCTCATGTTGTCTCTTTTGTCTCATTTTGTCTTATCATCTTCTAAGGAAATCCATGCTAATGATGATGTGTGAGACAAATCGGTCACTGAGTTCACACTCCTGTACACCTGATATTTAGTAGCGTTTAAAAACTCCATCATTCTCCTCTCTAGTGATGATAACAATGATGGTGTATGTGTGTGTGTGTGTGTGTGTGTGTGAGAGAGGGAGAGAGAGAGAGAGAGAGAGAGAGAGAGAGAGAGAGAAAGACAAAGAGAGAGAGAGAGAAAGAGAGAGATACATTAAGCTGTAAAAAATGTGTGTATGCAGGTGGAGCCCAGCAGAGCACGACAAGAGAGATGGAGGTTCAAACAAGTACTGTCATAACACCAGCATGATGATGCCTGTACTCTGCCTAATGACTAAGTATTCTCCTGAAACTAACACACACTTTCTACTGCAACTCACACACAGCCCGTTAAAGCTAATACAATCTCTCACACACTCTGATAAAGCTAATTCGATCCCTCACACACTTTCTACTAAAGCTAACACGATCCCTCATACACACTTTCTGCTAAAGCTACTACGATCTCTCACAGTCTCTGATAAAGCTAACACGATCCCTCATACACACTCTGCTAACGCTAACACAATCCCTCATACACACTCTCTGCTAAAACTACTACGATCCCTCACACTCTCTGCTAAAGCAAACACAATCCCTCATACACATTCTCTGCTAAAGCTAACATGATCCCTCATACACACTTTCTGCTAAAGCTACTACGATCTCTCACACTCTCTGATAAAGCTAACACGATCCCTCATACACACTCTGCTAACGCTAACACAATCCCTCATACACACTCTCTGCTAAAACTACTACGATCCCTCACACTCTCTGCTAAAGCAAACACGATCCCTCATACACATTCTCTGCTAAAGCTAACACGATCCCTCATACACACTTTCTGCTAAAACTGCTATGATCCCTGACACTCTCTGCTAAAGCTAACATGATCCCTCATACACACTTTCTGCTAAAGCTAACACGATCCCTCATACACACTTTCTGCTAAAGCTAACACGATCCCTCACACACACTTTCTGCTAAAGCTAACACGATCCCTCATACACACTTTCTGCTAAAACTGCTATGATCCCTGACACTCTCTGCTAAAGTTAACACAATCCCTCATACACACTTTCTGCTAAAGTTAACATGATCCCTCATACACACTTTTTGCTAAAGCTAACACGATCCCTCACACTGTTAAAGCTAACACGGTCCCTCACACTCTCTGTTAAAGCTAACACGGTCCCTCATACACACTTTCTGCTAAAGCTAACACGATCCCTCATACACACTTTCTGCTAAAATTACTACGATCCCTCACACTCTCTGCTAAAGTTAACACGATCCCTCATACACACTTTCTGCTAAAGCTAACACGATCCCTCATACACACTTTCTGCTAAAGCTAACACGATCCCTCATACACACTTTCTGCTAAAGCTAACACGATCCCTCATACACACTTTCTGCTAAAACTTATATAACCCCTCACACTCTCTTCTGAAACTAACAGGATCCTTTACACACTTTCTGCTAGAGCTAATGGGAATCCTCACAGACTTGATGATAAAGCTAATAATCTTACATACTTTTTGCTCACAGGATCCCTCTCTCTCTCTCTCTCTCTCTCTCTCTCTCCACACACACACACACACACACTGCAGCATCATAGTGAAACAAACAGCCATGTGTTGTAACTAAGAGGTATAAGAAAGAGACATTCTCTACCCCGTTTTTTGTCCAGAGTTAAAATATAACAAAGCACCTATTTAGCAATGCGACCTGAGTGGCAGGATGAACTTTCCTCCTGACCTTTGACCTCTATGAACCCAGCATTGCTCAGATGGAGACAGGAAGGTATTAAGGGGTCTGGAAGAGTGGGGTTGAAAGGTGGGGATCACAGGTCAAGTCCCTGGAACTATATGTTTCCCCAGCAACACACAGAGAGGCATTATAGAGGTGGTGTCTACGCCTATGTCCGTAGCCGGGTGTGTATGATGTGTTCATGTGTACATGTGTGTCTATGATGTGTGCATGTGTGTGTACGTGTGTGTGTGTGAGCAAATGATGTGTGTTTGTGTGTATTTGTATGTATGCATGTATGTGTTTGTATCTATATGTTACCTATTTAAGTGTATGCATTGCTGAGAAAATGTGTGTAAAATCTCAGACCTGGTGTGTGGTGTGTGTTGTGAGGTGTGAGGTGAGTTCTGGCACTCACTTATCTTCTCTTGTCTCTTCATACAATGCACTTGACAACACACACATTCCAACACTCAGCCCTCAAAGGAGAGAAAGGCAAGCAGAGAGGAAAGCTTATAGATCACTACAGCAAGGTATCTTTGCATAGATGGATAAATAGATGGATGGCGGCTCATCGGGGTGGGGCTGCGTATCTGGGGATTAAAGGGCTGTGTGTGTGTGTGTGTGTGTGTGTGAGAGAGAGAGAGAGAGAGAGAGAGTTAGTGAGTTAGTGAGACCCCCAGGGTGCTGATGTGGGAAAACACAAGGGTCATTGAGTATGTCTGTGTCTGTGTGTGTGTGTGTGTGTGTGTGTGTGTGTGTGTTTTTTGTGTGTGTGTGTGTATGTTGAGGGTTTAGAGATGCACTTTAAATGTCAAATATCCCCAGAGTAAGCAGTATAGAGCCCTCATGCTCAGAGCCTGCAGCGCCTTTCAGCCATACTCTGGTCCGACCTACATCTCAACAAGCATTTCTCATAGTTAACGATTTCAGTTTTTTTTTTTTCTTTCTCTTGAGGTGTGAACAGGAACGAGTTTCTACACTACATACATCAATAACCATTAACCCTAAAACATGTACTACAGTACAACAGCCAATAAAGTGGTGAACTGCTTCCTTGACAAACAACATTGTATTGGAATCAGAAGGAGAAGACGGATGAGAGAAGAAGGTGGAGCAACATTGAAGAAGCCAGTAATCAGGAATTTCAGTGATCTTATGTGAGAGGGTTTTAAGTTACAGAAGTAGTGGAACTATATATATATATATATATATATATATATATATATATATATATATATATATATATATATAGGTTGGGCTGTTTTAATAGCATCTTGATATTCCACATAAATACTTGCCTTTAATCTTGAAAAGAATTGGTATAGAAAATACTGACTGAAGAATAATTATTCTAATTACTCCACCGCTGTCACAGAAAGAAAAAAAAAGACTAATAAATGAGATATGAACAAAAAGGTTAAAAAGATTGAAAAAAAAAGAAAGAAAGAAATATAAAAACAAATATAGCGCTGCTTGAATAGTCCTAATTTAAATGACCTAATTACGGCAATAGGATTTATCAGACAGTGGAGTTGCTCCTCGCTCACGTCAACATGACACCGGGATTTATATTCATTTTCACAAAGACCTGCCTGTGATGAATGATGGAGGTGTGGAGCTTAGGTGAGGTCGATAATATAATTGTATGTCTTCTTAGGAAAGTAGCAGGTTCTGGAACTGCATGTTCTCACGTGTGGTCAGGTGAGTTTTCTTCCAGGTTCTTCACTTTCCTGTCCAGTCGAGTTACGAGAATGTAGGCTGACCGGTTATGCTAAATTGTCCATAGGTGTTGAAATGTGTGTGTGTGTGTTTGCTCTAATGGACTGGTGTCCCATTTGGTGAAAGGCATTTTGTCCAGTGTTACCAAGACTTTTTTATTCAGTTTCAAAGGAGAATATTTTGCTAAACCCACAGAGAGATAGCATTTATTTTTTTGATGAAGAGAGCTCCACTGACCTTTTCATGTAATTAATTGTTTACCGTTTTATATATTCACATGCAAAGTGCAGTCTCGTGAGTCTGTCAAAGGCAAACTTTAATATGCTTATAGGAGGTTTGATTTGTTTTGTTTTGTTCTCGCCTCTGCTACACAGTGTGTGAGAAATTATGAATGCTGAAGTAAAATCATGAGAGATATAATGACATCAATAATAAGACAATGTATAAGCATGTGGCCTAACAACTAACAACACACACACACACACACACACATGCTATTTATTTGCTACATTAACAACTACATAATTAGTCACACAACCATGTGTCCAGACCTGAACACTTCATTAATAACAGCATTTACAAAAATGTATGGAATATATTAGACTAATACATTTCCTCACTGATCGCTTGATGGCATTGATGGCATTGATGGCATTGATGCCATCGATGCCATTGATTGGTTTATGTGCTGCAGAAGAAAGCTGTAAACAGCTCTATCGCTCCATATATATTTAGCAGTGGTGGCTCAAGTGGTTAAGGCTCTGGGCTGAGGATCGGGGTTCAAGCCCCAGCACTACCAAGCTACCACCGTTGGGCCCTTGAGCAAGGCTCGTAACTTTCTCTGTATATAAATTCAGAGGCAGTGACAGTGCTACTTTTAGGGACACTGTTCATTCTTTGGTGGTAAAGAAGGTCATTTCCACTTGTGCATATGGCGATTTGCTTCAGATCCATTTTAATTAACTTAAGGATATGAAAAAGCATAAATTAACTCACAGCAACTCAAACCTGTCAGTCTGCTGTGTTCCTTAAACCATTTAATTATGGTCAAACTAACTGCAACATTTTTCACTCCGTGCCTCTCAAGTTCCCGCTTGTGAAACCTCTCAAATATCCTGGGGCAGAATTGTTAATCCTGACAGATTGGAGTTATACAAGGAATTCCTATAGAGTTAAGAGAGACTGTCATTAGGCTAGACCGTACTACTGACAAATTCCAACCCTCAAAGCCCTATTACCCTCTTTATGCCCCCTATAAAAAAAACCTTTATACACACACCAGCCACACACGCCATTGCCCCATTATTAGAAACCTAAATACCCTCTGCACAGTCCTAAACTATTAAAGAGGGGCTCTTCAGTTCCTCTATGCCTTTCTTCCCTCTCCAGTGTTCCTTGCTGGGATGAAGGTCTGACCTTTTGAAGTGTTCTGCACTTTAATTGGACAAAGTGTGAGGCTGCCGAGGTCATTATTTTAGCACTGACCCCCATGCCGGCCGTGTCGTTAGCGTAGCTGGCCGTTCTCACAGCGCTGGAAAATTGTAGTGAGAGTCCAGGGTCTGGATTCTGTTAGCAGAGGCAAGAAAAAAAAATCAAGGCCTGCTTCGATTCAACAGGGGGTCACAGCCGGCTGTCCAATTACGGCACCAGATGTTGTAGAAAGACCCGTCCTGGACCGCTCGTTAGGCCCATTAAGGTGCAAATAGATTAAAAGGGGCTTGCTGGATATTCCTCACCAAAAGGTTGACAGTCGGATGCGTGTTTTTTAAATTCAGCTCATTCTGGATCTTCTGCCATACAAAGTTTCTCAGATTTGAGAACACTTTGGTGTAACATATTGTAAATAACGTTGTAATATCGACGGAGGTAAGCATCTGCATAACAGCTGTATATTCACCTCCATGAGCATGTGTTGCCTCAGGGTAAGGGCGTGTGTGAGCTTTACTGTCAATCCAATGCTAAAAGACTTCCCAGAGCATAGTCCTCATGTCCCGATGCAAACACAACCATCTCTCTCTTTCTTTCTTTCTTTCTTTCTTTCTGAGAGCGCATCATGGTCATTAAGGAGCTGAATCACTTCTTGAGGTGTGAGGTGAGGATTTATTTCTACACCAGTAAACGGTTCTCTTTAAATGATACGCTGCTCAAATATCCTCGATTCTGATTGGTCAGAAGGAGTTGAGTAATCTTCTCTAACGACTCAGACTAAAGTTCTGGATAAGTTCTGGACCGTTTTACTGAGTGAGAGCGTGGTTCGATTTATTGACATTATAAAACAGACTTTGGAGTTCACTTTCAATGCCTTTGTGAGCTCCAAGTCTACTTTGTGCCATTGACCAAGAGCTTGGACGGTATTCTAGAGATTGGAAGGCGTCCTTTGTGAAAGCTACCGTGCTCCACCCATCAAGCTGTTCCCTCCAATCAGTTCTGATCTGCACATCCCCATTGACCCCAAACTCTAGCCTATAGTGTGTCAATCTCAGTAATACCCTCAGCCCCGCCTCAGGACTTTACCACTGAACTTAGATGTTTGACAAGGAGACAACAACTTCCAGTGCCTGTCTGACAGTCATCGTCCCCCCACAGACACACCCACACACACCTGATAAGATTCATCTTTACAGTAAATTGTTTTATTTCTTTTTTCTGTTTATCTCTCACAGTTCTACTCGGCTGGCTTTTCTGCACTTGATGGAAAAAGTACATTCTGGTGACCTGGTTTAGGAGCGAGAGCGCTGACACACACGTCACGGCTCCTGTGGAGTGTATAATTTAGGCAGTGGAGGCAGTGGCGCTGCTCTCATTAACACTTTTCCCTCGTTACTGAATGGTGTGATTAATCACTGAGGAGGAGAAGTGAGCCCAAAGCTACGTAATGTCTCCACAATCTATAGTGCGCTGGAACGCATGTGTGTGTGTTTGTGTGTCCTCTCTATGTTATTTTGGTCAACACAAGGTCACTTTCACTGTGGATCAGCGAAGTCACTAAACCCTTAAAATAGCAGAGAGCAGAATAAAAGAGAAATCAAAAAAATCCAAAGCATAAATAAGGTCAGGACTGGATAACCTTTTGTTTAAATGTTCTGACATAAAATCCAAAACAAATGATATAAAAGAAGAAAAAAAAAATTCTAAGACAAGATAAGTCAACTCCTAATTTTTCATATTGAGAAATTTCAAACGTTCATATGAAATTTTCAAGAATTTGTGCTTGTTGTGTTCTTTGATGATAATAAAAAAATCTATTCGATTTCAGAACTGTGCTGTTTGACATTTTCACAAACTATGAAGAAATGGTCAAAGGTTCTTGATGACTGAACTGAACCTGATGCACCTGAAGCTACTCATGACCCAGTTCAGACAGTGGGCTGCTATCACGCCCTTGGCCTCTTCACCTATCGTACCCAGTAAACTTTCCCAGCTGCTCGTTCTCTTAATGATTACCACGAAACCCCGACGGTCCTTGTTGATCCACAGGAGAGACAGAGAGAGAGATAGAGAGAGATAGACTTTGAGACCTACTTACAAGAGAGGCCTAAATTTAGCCACCTCTGACCAACATTGACATACGTTCCACTTTCCCATAGAGATTACACACTGTCGCATGTGTCCCAGTTTGGAACTGGGTCTCCACTGTTGAGGTCTCGTGATGAGAAAATACCGCCCCAGTGTCCTCGATAAGAGTAGAGCACGTTGACACGCACAGAACGGTGTATAAATACAGATTTATTAAATCCAGTGTCATGGAGCATTTTAGCAAAGTGAAGCTAACATGGCTTACGGTTGCTTTAAATAATAACGAGAAGCTCAAAATCCAGCAGGAATTAATGACAAAAATAATGACATTAACAAATAACTGAACTATATTGAACTATCGTAGAGCTTTTATTACGTTATTATTAGACATTATTCTACTAGTTTAAAACAAAATAGAAGATTATTAAACCTTAATTATCTTAGATTCCTTTTGCCGTAGTATTGTAATCGGAAATATTTCAATATATTTATAAATCTTTATTTAACGCTTTTCATCTCTCTGGTGTCATAATAGACGCTTGCTTTGGAAATCGGTATGACACAGAACATTAGAGGGACTCTAGGAAGATAGCCGTTGCTGCACAGTGACCTTTGACCTTAAACATCCAATTCCAGAGCATCCTGAAGAAAAGAAAAAGAAAGAAAAAACTCGCTAGCGCCCGGAGCCCGTTTTCCCTCTATTCTTCCCTTGTCCCTTTTACACACACTCTTTATGCTATAACAAAGGATTAGGGGAAGATCAAAGATGATCGTATGACCTTGACATGTAAGTGTGTGTGTGTGTGTGTGTGTGTGTGTGAACAAAGATAAGGTTGTGGTAAATCACCACTCAGTGAGGTAAACCATGTGGCAACAAATACCAAGGCATGTGACCTGCAAAGATACACACTTCCTATTTGTATGTTGGTGTGTGTGTGTTTCATTCCCATGTCCACAGAGTTGAGAGTGTAGGTGTTAGATTACAAAAAAGGAGTGTTCAATAAGCCGCCTGACTTATCAGGACTCCGGCCTTCATCAGCAGGACTCTCCGATCTTAGTCACGGGACTAACAACAACGCTTCAGGGCTTCTTTTTCTTTCGCTTTTCTGATTTATCTAATATGGGTTTCCCCAAAACACACACATACACACCCTTACTTAGAGGCTGATTACATGGATTAGGGTCTGGTTTAGAAATTTCTACCTCTCTCCTTTTTAAAAGAAAATGAAAGGGAGATTCCCTTGGCCTATATTTCAGCACCTATGAGCAGTCGCCAAAGAAAGTATTTAAACACACAAAGCACAAAGATTTTAAGAGTACGCGCTTAAATAAACAGAATTTCCACAAAATATGCTGCTATTCGCTGCGGATTATCCGTACACACGGATCAGAAACGTCGAGGAAAGATGAAAGAGAATCTGACCACCCACTGAAATCGCACCTTTACGTTTATAACCAAATTGAATCGTCAACTAACTGATCATGAGGGCTAATGGAGGCTCTCTGTGCTAAACGATCCGATTGAAACCCTTTTAACTATTAGACTCTTTGTCTTTGTAAGGTTTTGTTTTGTCATATAAAATCCTTTTAAAGTGAAAGAGAGTTTCTGATGAATAAAGATACATTTCAGTGAAGTTATCTATCATGATAGCTCTTCTACTCGGTGGACATGACCACTAGCCTGCATGGAAATGGAAGTAAAGAGCAGATGCAGACAGACACACGTCTCTTCAGCTGTCACTGACAGCCAAAAGCTTCTCGCGTAGACTACGGACTTCACTCTGACCGTTGACCTTGTAGGTCATATCACATGACCTTTCGGCTCTCTGCAGCCAAACTGTCCAGTGTTCACCTGTTCCTCTCCATCTACACTAAATATCCTCTGATACGTTCTACAGGATGGTAGGTTGTGTTATAACAAAAAATATTGAGGCGTTATAATTGGAAGTCTCCTTAGTACCATTTTAGGAAAGACAAATGTGTTTCTATGTATAGACAGATTCAGAATACTGCGCTGTGGAGCTACTCGCTGGTTTTATATTCATTCAGAGCTCGAATGTTGGTGGGTTTCCAGAACAAAGACCCGACTTACATGCTTTGATTTGATGGAAAATTCACACAAGAATGTATGTATTATAGTATTTTTCATCCATCTTGTCCTTGAGGAAAGATGTGCCATGAAAACATGCTCGAGTGGGTTGTCGCTTGGCTCCTTGTGGACAGCCTGGAGACACATCGGACTGTTATGGGTGGAGACTACATGGCGACCATGGTGCTCAGGTCTCCGTTGTTAAACGTTCGATGGCTTCAGCAGGAAGGAATTACAGTTTTATCTTATGCTGATTTATGTCGCTTAATATTGCACAACACCACTTGATTATATTCAGTTCTAGAAGGATTATTTATAATCTCACCTTTCAGTGTCACCCAGATGAAGATGAGGTTCCATTTTGAATCTGGTTCCTCTCAACGTTTCTTCCTCATATCATCTCAGGGAGTTTTTCCTCACCATCGCTGCCTCAGGCTTGTCCATCCACATGAATTTCATTTTATATTTTATAATTTCCATTCTAAATTTGAATATTTCTGCTGATTCTTCACTTTATTTGTATTGTGCTTTTAAGAATTGATGTTGTGTCAAAGCAGCTTTACAGAAGTATAGAAACGGAATAAAATTGCAAAGTTTATAATAAGTTACTATTTATCTCTAATATTTATCCCTAATGATCAAGCCTGAGGTGACGGTGGTGAGGAAAAACTCCCTGAGATGATATGAGGAAGAAACCTTGAGAGGAACCAGACTCAGAAGTGAACCTCTTCCTCATTTGGGTGACACTAGACATTAAATAATGTCAATGTAAATAATGTCCTTTTCTACAACAGTTTATAGTCGAGTAGAATTGTGTAACCAAGAGCTCCCGAGGAACAAACAGGTCAGCGTCGTTTCTGACTTCATTACAGACTTAACACTAATTCCTTCCTGTTGAAGTCTTTAAATGTTTACTGATAAAGACTCAAGCACAAAGCTGACACGAGCAGACAGTTGAAAGATGGTGTGATTGTCTCCAAGTGGTTTTATCTCTTTATCACATCTCTTGGGCTGTCCATGAAGATCTAGAATGCGAAGAATGCAAAGGCGAATTCTCTAGAAGACCGCATCGGGTAGCTCACCTGTCTTACCTGTCTAAAAGTTATTTTGGATTATTTGCATTTGTCTATTTGAAGCTTCCAAAAAAGGAGCTATGTGTAGGATATAAAGATATTAAAAGGTTTCCCTTCAAACTTATTCGATATTTTCTCAGTTTGGGCTTTTTATCTAATAAAAAGTCTTCATGATAGCTCTTCTACTTGGTGGACATGACCAATAACCTGCATGGAAATGGAAGTAAAGAGCAGATGCAGACAGACACACGTCTCTTCAGCTGTTACTGACTGTTGGCCTTTTAGGTCATATCACATGACCTTTTAGCTCTCTACATCTACACTGTCCATTGTTCACCTGTTCCTCTCCGTCCACATTAAATATCCTCTGATACGCTTTACAGGATGGTACGTTGTGTTGTGACAAATAATATTGAGGCGTTATAATTGGAAAAGTCTCTTTAATACAGTACCATTTTAGGAAAGACAAATGTGTTTCTATGTATAGACAGATTCAGAATTCAGTGCTGTGGTGCTACTCGCTGATTTTATTTTCATCCAGAGCTGGAATGTTAGTCTGGTTTTTGTCTTCTTAAATTAAAAAAAACTCCATCTGATTTATTTAAATGCTACCAATTGATTGAAGATTCTCTCAAAAATAGTTAGATTATATATTTACGCTTCATTAAGATTTCGGACCTTTAGTGAGAAGAGGCCAACCCTGTAAGGATCCTGAGGCATCTAGAGATGTACCAGCTCTGGTTGTGTTCCACTTCATGAAGATTTCAGATTTTCAGTCAGAAGAAACCAACCCTGTGAGGATCCTCCAATAACGACTGATCTGCATCGTCAAGCAGTTCCACCAGAAAGCTACAGCATATGGTTTATAGATTTATTATTTACACCACGGAGGAAAATTTATCAAATAACAGCTCGTTCAGCTCCAGGTCAAGAGCATCAGTTAAAATTCACATCAAACATCCGAATAAAGAAAATAAAATCTCATGAAATCTCAGTCACTCCAGTCTCTAGAGTTTATACAGCATAGCACCACCAACCATGATAGAAACACCGTGATAACTCAGAAAATCACTTTTTAATCCAACCTAATCTTTGAGGCAAATGCGCTATGACAACCGACGACCACATCGTTTCCTTTCCTGTCAGCCGAGAATAGGAAAGAGCACTGTATTTTTTATCTGAAATTGGAAAATAAATCATTTTTATAAATTTACTTAGATAACTATCTATGTTTGCTTTTTTGGCATTTTTTTTATTTGTTGGTCTAGAAAGATAGTCATGATCTTCAAGGAAATCCATCTAACTGCTTATTAATGAAACCTGAGAGGTTCTCAGGAGGCCAAAGCAAAGCTCAAGATACAGATAATACAGAACACACAAAGCGATAGATAGATAGATAGATAGATAGATAGATAGATAGATAGATAGATAGATAGATAGATAGATAGATAGATAGATATTATTTACCTCAGTAACAGATTCTTCCAGTATTTTCCACACCCTGTGGTGTGCAGGTGTTCCTTTTAAAGCGGCCTGTGAGTGTATGATTTGCCGCCATGTTGTAAAAGTCAGAACTACATATTATGTGTGTCTCTTGTGTGTGTCTGTAGGGTCCAACTAGCTGAGGCATTGAAGCAATCAACCTTCACTAAAACATATATGCTGGATGTTGACAAACATTAATTTCTAGACAATCAACGAATATTTATTTAAAATCTCGATATGTCGCAAGCGCATGTCAAGCTACTTTAACATAATGACAGTTTAACAGATGCTAATCAGTTTTTAAACGTATCCAGTGTCAAACAGTAACCTTAATTATCTAAATCCCTTTATCTCTCTCTCTCTCTCTCTCTCTCTCTCTAGCTGTGGGGTTAATCACAGATCCATTATGGACTTTAATTAGGTGTGTGGACTTAGTGAGTCCTAATTAAGTCATTTACAAAAGCTCTCAAAATCCTGACCTTAAACCGATCAGACAAGACTAGTCGAGCCAAGCTCCGCCCACCAAAACAGCTTCCTAGCATTCATAGATACACAGATTAGATTTAGTCCTCCATTCGAAACATATTCCAACTCACACACAAGAGAATATCTCTCATCAAACCATCTCTTCTTATACAAGTCCCTTTGTGTGCATTTTTACAAATAATCAAGCATACAGATTTTCAAAAACATTCAAAATCTCCATTGTAAATACAGCGTTGTGTAAATATCATCAAGGTTCTGAAAACAGTGAGCTGAAGCCTGAATCTGGTTACCGCTAAAAGTGACGAGGAAGAAAGCTGCAGCTTTATAAACAGCAACACAATGAATTTGATAAAACGTCACAATAATCATGCGCTAAAACCTGAATTAATACTAACTAACTAATGCTCTGTAAAATATAATAACCTGATGAAGTTCTATAATTGAGTTCTTTAATTGTCCAGTTTTGGACGTTACTCAAGTTTATACGTTTTGGACGATGAACATTAAAGTAATCCATTGTATTGAGCTGAAACAAAGCTTCCCTTCACGTTCATTTGAGTCACATTAAGTTTATCCATCTTGAGACACGGACTAATCACATACTAATGAGGCACTGACCTTAATTCCAGAGTGACACTTATGAATTTATGAGAGAATAACGATGAACATGTTAGTACATGTTTATTAGCGAATGTGTTAATTAACACACAAGAATATGAATAAAACATACGTCAGTTCCATATAAACTGCGCAAACAATTAGAAACCATTTGAAATGACGCACGTTTCATTCCTATTCTGTCGTATAGTTCGATCGTGTTTGGTTTAGTTTATTTGTAGCATCTTAATTAATGCACTCATTAACAAACACGTACTAACGTGTACTGTTTTTTACTCGTGCATGAATACTCAAGACTCACGTCATCGTTAAGGGTCGATTTTTTCAGTTGGGGATTAGTGAGGATTATTTCCCGCCTTATCTCATTATTATTTTATATTTTTGATACGTAAGTAATAACTCAGGTGTTAGTTGATGTTCTGTTACAGTAAAATGTTCTATATATTATATATAGTTTTTGCAGCTGTATACTTTGTGCTAAACTGTATCCTTACCTCTAAGTACAGCATGAGATTTAAAGAAATCCTCTAAAAAAAGCTCCGAAATCATTTCATGCTGTTTAGGATTTGCGTTTTTCTCCGCAATCGATGCTTTGTCATGATTTGTACTTTGCTCTTTAGCGTGAACAAACGATATAGCATCAAGACGTGTTTGAAAACATAACGCTAGCTCGTTGTTTCTAAATCCAGCGTGTATCCGACTCTAGAACAAATAAAGGTGGCTCTTGAGAGGCAAGAAAACAGTGTTGCAGGTTTAATCTCATCTGAAAGCTATGGAGTAATGATAATGTTTGCTATTCTCACGTTGTTTGGATTAGCTGTCATTAGATTGTGATTAGCACATGCCTTAAGTCATCACTAGCCCCTAATTAAGACAGGACATAATGTATCATACAAATTCAGCAGCCACTTATTTCCAGGGATTTCAGAACAGCATAACAGACATTGTGTCATCGGGTAGGCGTGGCCTATTTGATAATCTAACCCTAACTATAACCGTAGTTTCTGGTTGTTTATTTGTTTTCTAAAGTAAATCTACCTGTATGACTGTTTTGTCCTTCGTAGTATGCTGTTTTTTTTTTTTTTTGAAAGAGGGCGTTTTTCCAAGACCTCCGGAAACACGCCCACTTTACATCGTGGTAACGAAACCCCTGGAATTTAGTGAATGCCGTACAAATTCTTGGTTTTGTCTTTTGTTTTGGGTTATATTTTTGTTTTCTCCTGTGTGTTTGTTCCACCTGATCCTTATCCTTATGTTTCACTGATTATTTTCCCTGTTTATGCCTGTCGTTTCATGTGTTTTTGAGTCCTCGTCTTTTGTCTCCCGGATTAGTCTCCTGTTTTTGGCTACTGGTTTCTTGTTCTCTTGTTATCTCAGTCATCTCTTTTTTTCCTCAGTGGTTCTAAGTGGGGGGCACGGTGGCTAAGTGGTTAGCACGTTGGCCTCACACCTCCAGGGTTGGGGTTCGATTCCCGCCTCCACCTTGTGTGTGTGGAGTTTGCATGTTCTCCCCGTGCCTCGGTGGTTTCCTCCAGGTACTCCGGTTTCCTCCCCTGGTCCAAAGACATGCATGGTAGGTTGATTGGCATCTCTGGAAAATTGTCCCTAGTGAGTGAATGAGAGTGTGTGTGTGTGTGCCCTGCGATGGGTTGGCACTCCGTCCAGGGTGTATCCTCTAAAAAAGCTCCGAAATCATTTCATGCTGTTTAGGATTTGCGTTTTTCTCCGCAATCGATGCTTTGTCATGATTTGTACTTTGCTCTTTAGCGTGAACAAACGATATAGCATCAAGACGTGTTTGAAAACATAACGCTAGCTCGTTGTTTCTAAATCCAGCGTGTATCCAACTCTAGAACAAATAAAGGTGGCTCTTGAGAGGCAAGAAAACAGTGTTGCAGGTTTAATCTCATCTGAAAGCTATGGAGTAATGATAATGTTTGCTATTCTCACGTTGTTTGGATTAGCTGTCATTAGATTGTGATTAGCACATGCCTTAAGTCATCACTAGCCCCTAATTAAGTCAGGACATAATGTATCATACAAATTCAGCAGCCACTTATTTCCAGGGATTTCAGAACAGCATAACAGACATTGTGTCATCGGGTAGGCGTGGCCTATTTGATCATCTAACCCTAACTATAACCGTAGTTTCTGGTTGTTTATTTGTTTTCTAAAGTAAATCTACCTGTATGACTGTTTTGTGTTTCGTAGTATGCTGTTTTTTTTTTGAAGAGGGCGTTTTTCTAAGACCACCAGAAACCACGCCCACTTTACGTCGTGGTAACGAAACCCCTGGAATTTAGTGAATGCCGTACAAATTCTTGGTTTTGTCTTTTGTTTTGGGTTATATTTTTGTTTTCTCCTGTGTGTTTGTTCCACCCGATCCTTATCCTTATGTTTCACTGATTATTTCCCCTGTTTATGCCTGTCGTTTCATGTGTTTTTGTTTTTCCTCCAGGTACTCCGGTTTCCTCCCCCGGTCCAAAGACATGCATGGTAGGTTGATTGGCATCTCTGGAAAATTGTCCCTAGTGTGTGATTGCGTGAGTGAATGAGAGTGTGTGTGTGTGTGTGCCCTGCGATGGGTTGGCACTCCGTCCAGGGTGTATCCTGCCTTGATGCCCGATGACGCCTGAGATAGGCACAGGCTCCCCGTGACCCGAGGTAGTTCGGTTAAGCGGTAGAAGATGAATGAATGAATGAATGAATGAATGAATGGTTCCAAGTGTTTGGAGTTCTGTTATTTTAAATAACTTCCGCCATTTGTTCTGCTATCCCTGCATTTGGGTCTGGAACATTGTCTCCAATTATGGCATTTGGCAGATGCCTTTATCTAGAGCAACTTACATTTTAGACACCTGAGCTATCAAGGTTTAGGGGCCTTGCTCAAGGGCCCAGTGGTGGGGTGGCAGCTTGGTGGACCTAGAATTTGACCTCACAACCTTTTGATCAGTAGTTCAACACCTCAGCTGCTAGATTATCATAACCCTATGAACAGCTTGTGCCACTGATCTTGCGGTTTAGTACAAGTTGTCAGTGTGTTACATGGAAGAACGAGATATTTCATCATATTATTGCAGCCCTAGGGACATCAGACAGGTTTTCCCAGGCCACCAGATATATATATGTTCAGGGAAGATCTTTATAGTTCTAGAGCCATACGTGTATGAACATGTTCACAGTGATTACTGTTCACAGGGTTTAGTGAGATGGATTCGAGTAGACCACCTCCAGCTGATGTTCTGAGAAACTGCTACATCCTGAAACTACGCCTACATATACATGTACAAACACGCATGCAGAGAAACATACACACTCTAGACACTGCGCTTAAACAGAAGCAGAAGAAAGCAGAGGAACTCTCACCACAGCCTTGTATATACACACACACACACACACACACACACTCGCCCACATGTGTGTACCAGGATGTGTATATTAACAAACGTATTCATGATGTCTTGGGCAGAGCAGTGGTGTGTGTGTGTGTGTGTGTGTGTGTGTGTGTGTGTGTTTGTGTTATCTTCCCTCAAGCAGCTGTGTTGTGAATAATGTTGTGTGATCGTCACGCTGATTGAGTCGTATATTCAGGTGTCATAACATTGCCTGTTCATCTGCATTGTGATTTAATGAACCACACACACACACATACATACACACACACCTCATTCAGACAATCATGTCAATTATGTCACTGCAAGCTACGCTTTTTTTAATGAATATTCTCATTATTATGCAGTACTTTATTTGCTGCGTCGATCCCGTTATATCGAATCTTGAATCTGATTGGTCAGTAGGTGTTGTTTCATTTTCTTTACTCCATTTAAGGAAGACAGTTGAAGTTGTGAAGCTAAGCTGTCTGTAAGGAGATGTTTATGTCACGTTTAATCGCGGCGTCACGGCAGGAATATGACAATTGTTATATATTATTTCTACACTAGAGAAACCATGAAGTGGTTCTGTGGGAATTCCACAGCATTAAGTAGAACTACAAATGGACTAAAATGTAAGACATGAAAAAAACAAATTACTGTGACATTATAATTAACTAAACACTCATTTCTTACACATATTAAGTATATATTGTATCATGTAACAAATGACTCCTGAGCACCCAGTGTTCTAAGTTCCTGGTGTAACAATTTCTTCTTTCTCCATCCTGATGCCCTACCCCTGGTTGGAGTCTTGTCTCTTGGTGGTTCACTCTGCTGGTGAAGATCTGCATGGACAGCCCGTGACCCTTGGGACTGCTGTGGATTGAACCTCTTGGAGACAATCACACCGTCTTTGAACTGCCGTTATGTGGCTCAGCTTGTGCTCGAGTCTTCATCAGTGAACATTTGAAGACTTCGACAGGACGGAATGAGTGTTACTGTAAGTCTGTAATGAACTCAGAAATGACGCTGATCTCTCGACTATAAACTGTTGTAGAAAAGGACATTATTTACATTGACATTATTTCCTGTCCAGTGTCACCCAAATGAGGATGAGGTTCACTTCTGAGTCTGCTTCCTCTCAAGGTTTCTTCCTCATATCATCTCAGGGAGTTTTTCCTCACCATCGTCACCTCAGGCTTGATCGTTAGTGATAGATGTTAGAAATAAATAGTAACTTAATTTTAAACTTTACAATTTTTATTCTGTTTCTGTTCTTCTGTAAAGCTGCTTTGAGACATTCTTATAAGCGCTAACAAATAAATAATGGCACATGCTGTAATGTAATAAATCAAACTGATCGTTTGCTGAGATTCTTATTGAGCGAAATCAGTCACTTTACAAACCACTTAAACTGCTAATTAACCATGTTAATGTGTTAACGTATTCTCTATCTCTCTTCCTCCACCCCACCCCACCCCACACACACCTGACAAAACACACACTGCGGTTCGCATCATAATTCTTCATCATTCTTCACATGTGCAAACAAAACTTCCTAAACAGAACATTTGTTTAGAGAATGAACAGAATATAAGGAGGAGAAATGATGGACTGATGAGTCACAGCAGTGCGTGTGTGTGTGTGTGTGTGTGTGTGGTCTTGATACTGATGCAGGGAGACAGGAAAAGAAAGAAAAGAAAGGAAAAAGTGGCTACGTCATTCGAACGGGCTAAAGTGATCTCTTCCGATATGATCGAATACAAAGTGTAAAGAAAAAAAAAGAGAGAAGGAACAAGGAAGGGAAAAACTCAAGAAATAAGTAAAGAGGGGACAAAAGGAGAAGAGAGGAATTCGGCAGAGGAAAGTCATCTTTCTTTTTTTGGACAGCTGAGAGTCTTATTATGGGATTAAAGCTAAACATTCGTCTCTTGGAATGCAATGTGGGTTGTGTGCTGTACGTGTGTGTGTGTATGTGTGTGTGCGTGTGTGTGTGTGTTAATGGCAGTAGGCCCAGGGTGGCAGATCAGTTTCGTGGCCTGGGGAGAGATGAGAAGGCGGGGTGTGTTTCAGGAGCCGAGCCAGATCTATAAGGAACAGCTGCTAGATAAAGCGAAGGGTTACTTATAGAACTCCCATAATGCAACTGATCTCCTGTGACTTCGGCACTTCCAGTATCATCAGACCAGACGTTGTGCCACACACACACACACACACACACACACACACACACACATGAATGCATACACAGTACCCGTGTTTGTTTGAGTGTGTGCTTTCATTCTGTTTGTTTAAAAGAATCTGGATTAACTCCGTCTAAAAAAAACTGCATCTTTGAGGAGATTACAAATCCACAACTCTTTTGCCCTAAATATACAATACTGACAGCATAAACTCAACACAACCGCAACATTTAGCACTGAGACGTTCTCTACACTCTTCCGCTGATGAAGCACGTACAGAGAGAAGCCGATCTTCTGATCCGAGGAGGAAACGGAGGAGACGTACACGCCGACATGCACATATGGTTCCAGTATGTGAACCCGTACCTTTCGAGAAGTTGTGGCTTCTGATCTGAACCAGAGTGTGTGTGTGTGTGTGTGTGTGTGTGTGTGTGTGTGTGTGTGTGTGTGTGTTTGTATGGCATACGTTAAGATAATGAGGTGATGAGTAAGAGCTTGAGGTTTTCACTTCCGAAAGGTTTGTGTGTGTGTGTGTGTGTGTGTGTGTGTGTGGAAAGCATATATATCAAATTAAAAGAATTAAGTTCACAGCACAAAAAGTGTTAGGAATCGACGAGTGTTAATGGTCTCAGGGTGAATTTGGGTGTTCAGCAACATAATAAGATGGTTTAAAGATGGTAGTGACGTGACACAGTGACGTGACACATGGTGACATGACACAGTGACGTGACACAGTGACGTGCCACACGGTGACGTGACACAGTGACGTGACACAGTGACGTTACACAGTGACGTGACCCACACTGAAATGACCCACAGTGATGTGACACACAGTGATGTGACCCACAGTGACGTGACACACAGTGACGTGACACACAGTGACGTGACACACAGTGATGTGACCCACAGTGACGTGACACACAGTGACGTGACCCACAGTGACGTGACACAGTGACGTGACCCACAGTGACGTGACACACAGTGACGTGACCCACAGTGACGTGACACACAGTGACGTGACACACAGTGACGTGACACACAGTGCTGTGACACACAGTGACGTGACCCACAGTGACGTGACACACAGTGACGTGACCCACAGTGACGTGACACACAGTGACGTGACCCACAGTGACGTGACACACAGTGACGTGACACACAGTGATGTGACATAGTGACGTGACACACAGTGACGTGACACACAGTGACGTGACACACAGTGATGTGACACAGTGACGTGACACACAGTGACGTGACACACAGTGACATGACCCACAGTGATGTGACACACAGTGATGTGACACACAGTGACGTGACACACAGTGACGTGACACACAGTGACGTGACACACAGTGACGTGACACAGTGACGTGACACACAGTGATGTGACACAGTGACGTGACACACAGTGATGTGACACAGTGACGTGACCCACACTGAAGTGACCCACAGTGACGTGACACACGGTGATGTGACACAGTGACGTGCCACACGGTGACGTGACACAGTGACGTGACACAGTGACGTGACACAGTGACGTGACACAGTGACGTTACACAGTGACGTGACCCACACTGAAATGACCCACAGTGACGTGACACACAGTGATGTGACACAGTGACGTGACCCACAGTGACGTGACACACGGTGACGTGACACGGTGACGTGACACGGTGATGTGACACAGTGACTTGACCCACACTGAAGTGACACACAGTGATGTGACCCACAGTGACATGGCCCACACTTAAGTGACACACGGTGATGTGACCCACACTGATGTGACCCACAGTGATGTGACCCACAGTGAAATGACCCACAGTGATGTGACACACAGTGATGTGACACACAGTGGCGTGACACACAGTGACGTGACCCACAGTGACGTGACACACAGTGATGTGACCCACAGTGATGTGACACACAGTGACGTGACACACAGTGACGTGACACACAGTGACGTGACACACAGTGACGTGACACACAGTGATGTGACCCACAGTGACGTGACACACAGTGACGTGACACCCAGTGACGTGACACACAGTGACGTGTCCCACAATGACGTGACACACGGTGATGTGACACAGTGACGTGACACACAGTGACGTGACACCCAGTGACGTGACACACAGTGACGTGACACACAATGACGTGACACACGGTGATGTGACACAGTGACGTGATCCACACAGAAGTGACACACAGTGATGTGACCCACAGTGACGTGACCCACAATGACGTGACACACGGTGATGTGACACAGTGACGTGACACACACTGAAGTGACACACAGTGATGTGACCCACAGTGACGTGGCACACGGTGACGTGACACACGGTGACGTGACCCACCATAAAGGATTACATAATGACAAATGGAATCTGAAAGATAAAAAAAAGAACGTAGTTATTTTAATATTTGCTTATGTTAGATCGAAATCTCACCACATCTAAGCTACGAGCTCAATCATTCCAACAGCCACACAACGGGGCAGCAATATGCTAATCAGCTGAATATGTAGAGAAGGCAAAAAGAATTATGGCTAGGAGATGATTGTGCATAACAAAAGCACGAAATGAAAAGAACACAATGTACTGATGCACACTGACACACACACACACGTGCACACACACACACAAAAAAAGATCAGAAGAGTGGTTTGTGAGCACTAATTAGAAATTTATCACTGTCAAGGCACCTGGGTAATTTTCGCTGGTCCATAATACACACTTTATGTGAAGATGTAGAGTCGATGTGTTCACATGTTCACATAAAAAAAGGAAATTTGTTCCTGTTTGTTTGTGTCCATGTCGATCATTGAATGTCTCTGTCGTGTCTCACTCCACAGTGGTGTTAATATGAAGCTCATATGAAAGTAGACACTCAGGATTTTAAGAATTTGTAGTGTTGCACCAGTATTTCTGTTTTTCACTACAATACTAGGTGAGAAATTGTCAAAAATTGATATTTTTTCTCCACACAAATGTTTGTATCTTCAAAGTAAATGTTGATATCAAACCCATTTATGCTCTTTGAGATGTTCCATGTGTTTGTTCATCTAAATAGGTTATAAAGACACAGGGATGTGTGTGTGTGTGTGTGTGTGTGTGTGTGTGTGTGTGTGTGTGTGTGTGTGTGTGTGTGTGTGTGTGTGTGTGTGTGGTAGGGGGTTAATGACTTCACCAACACACATGAGGAGAAGGGTTAACTCTGGCGACCCGGACGCAGCATGTCTGTGTTTATGACGTCTGGCCCTTAAAGTCACTTGTAAACCTTAATGGCCCTTCACTGCCCTTTTTTCTGCCTCATTTGCACAATGTGTCTAATCAGGATCATGCTTAAATATTAACTCAGCAGGATTATAAGCAACAAACGAACACCGACGAGGCAGAAAGAGGGTGTGAAGATAAGACACAGAGTGCAACGGAGTCCAGCTAATTGGGTGTAAACTTGTACACAGTGTTCACCTCGACACAGCCGTGCTTATCGTCAGGGCTTCGTCGTGCCGTCGTGTGAGATAGCACTGAGAAATAGGAGGTCCTGAAGCCCTCTCTTAAGTACCTGCTAATTAATTCTTCGTTAATGGTTTCAGGGGATTGTACGCATCACATCATCTTCAGAAGGAACTTCGTCAGACGGATGAAACTGACGACAGCAACGTTAGAGTGAATTTGTAAATAGCTAAAAGAATCATTGTCTGTTTTTAGTTTCTTTCGCATTTTGGGTTGTGAGCTATCTTGTTAATTACAATATATAATATTCAGATGATCTACTCACAAGCAAATACCTCGTTTACTCAAGTGCAGTTTCGTGAGATGGAAAGTACAAGTTTATGACTGAATTTGTGGATAAAAGTTAAGATCTTACATTTTATAAGAGGCCAAAGAACGTAGCGGCGTCCATGTCGATCATTGAATGTCTCTTGTCGTGTCTCACGCCACAGTGGTGTTAATATGAAGCTCATATGAAAGTAGACACTCAGGACTTTAAGAATTTGTAGTGTTTTATCAGTATTTCTGTTTTTCACTACAATACTATGGGCGATATATTAAAAAAAAAAAAGAATAGTTCCAGAAAAACATAAACGGTTATTTTTTTCTCCGCACAAATGTTTGTATCAAAGTAAATGTTGATATCAAACCCATTTCTGTTCTCTGAGATGCTCCGAGTGTTTGTTCATCTAAAAAGTAGCTCAGATCTTTGACGCTAAAATTTAGACCTGACTCACATTAGATCAGACTCACAGACAGACTCATTAGATCAGACTCAGTCGTTTATTTATACCGAATGAAAACGTCCCATACGTCCATTTTTATCCTGCTAATGGAAAAGAACGCCAGTGTAATCGGTAAAAACTCCTCCCTGATGGTATTGGGGCCTCAAAACTGGTCACAAAAACAAATCAAGTTTAGGTTACGTCACTTTAAACAGCAGCAAAAGATAACATCTTTAAGTAAACTTAGCCTTCTTTGTATCTCGAATGGAAGTAAAGGTGAACCATTTAAGTTTAAGGGGTTCAGCAGGAAATGTATATATCTCTAACCCCTGCTCTAGTGTGTGATGATTATTTTATTGGCCTTGTTCTAGAGACCAGGTGAAAAAAAAATCACACCTTTTTTGCTTCATTTTTATATTTAAAAGTAGATAAGAATCAAAGAGGGGGACACGGTGGCTTAGTGGTTAGCACGTTCGCCTCACACCTCCAGGGTGACGGGTTCGATTCCCGCCTCCGCCTTGTGTGTGTGGAGTTTGCATGTTCTCCCCGTGCCTCGGGGGTTTCCTCCGGGTTCTCCAGTTTCCTCCCCCGGTCCAAAGACATGCATGGTAGGTTGGTTGGCATCTCTGGAAAATTGTCCGTAGTGTGTGATTGCGTGAGTGTATGAGAGTGTGTGTGTATGTGTGCCCTGCGATGGGTTGGCACTCCGTCCAGGGTGTATCCTGCCTTGATGCCTGAGATGCAAAGAGATTTATTAAAACACACACACTTCTGTAATTCTGTGTTACTGTTGCTTGTACAATACACTGTAACTACACAATACTATACAATTTTGTAAATAAAACTGCAGTTTTGGGGGAAAGAAGAGGAAAAAACAACCTCATGAGAACGTCCTCCATGGTAAAAGGTGTTGGGATCATTATATATAGAGATTTTAAGAATATGGTTCACACACACACACACACACACACACACACACACACACACACACACACACACACACAGCAGACCCCCATTATCGAGCAGTATTTGAGAGCCAGCTGTGCCATGTTCCACTGTGTTCTTCCTTCAGCCTGTCTTCAGCCTGGAGCTTCCTTCCTTCCTTCCTTCCTTCCTCCATTCCTTCCTTCCTTGCACCTTTACCTCTCTGACTACCCCTGCTCTTTGTCTGAGGCAGTCTGCCTCTTTCAGGAGAGAGTGAGCTTGGCTGCGGGCGATAACGCAGACCCGTGCTGCCCCCATGAGGCACACAGCAGCACTTAAAAGCGAAGAGAAAGAGAGAGATGATGAAATCCTGATCATTTTTTCAGAAACCGCTCAGTGAGATCATCCCTCACTTTCTATACATCCTGCAGAGCGCATGCAGGGAGAGGAGGGGGGACGTGAAGAGAAGAGAAAGAAAGGGAAGGAGACGGAGCAGACGGTTTTATAAGGACACATGGAGATGCGGTCTATATGGAACATTCCTCAGTCCTTCATGTTTACATTAGAAGCCTTTCCCTATTGCAGAAAATGATGAATAGGTTGCGAGTCCCACCCTCACCACTGCGCCTTTCCCAGAGAGCAGCTCCAGAACAAAGACACTTGTCTGGATTTTTATTTTTAAAAATGACAGCTTTTTATAAAAAGAAAAAATACAAAAATAAAATAATAATAATAATAATAATAATAATAATAATAATAATAATAATAATAATAATAATAATAATAAAATCAAAATATACTGATAAAATTATTTGTTTGCATTAAAAAAACGAAAAAAATAAAATAAAATAAATAAAAAGATCCTGATCAAATTATTTGGTTGCATTAAAAATAATAATAAAATAAAATAAAATAAAATAAATAAAAGATCCTGATCAAATTATTTGGTTGCATTAAGAAAAAATACATTTTGATTTTAATATGTAACATTAAGCAAAAAAAAGCTAATTTAAATGAGTTAACTGTACTAAAAGAAAAAGAAAAAAAACATGCATTAGGAAATAAAAAGTATAATGCTTCGTATAATGTTTAACGTGAAATTAGGATCATTTAATTGG